>NC_079207.1:44541093-44773677 GCF_026745355.1 Beta vulgaris subsp. vulgaris | reverse complement strand
CTCGTGNAGAGAGAGAGTAAAGAGAGAGAAGAATTTATGGCAGAGTAACAGTACTATGCTCTAAAAAACGTACCTTTCACCCTGAAATCAAGGACTATTTATACGGTTCGAAATGACTGCTGTGCCTTGATGTCACCCTAATTTGGGAGCATCTGATTGGCTAATCAAAGTTTTGGGACACGTGGCAGCTGTTAATAGGTCAGCACACCTCACTTTCATATAAAGGTGGAAATCAGGCTTACTGGGCCTAAGTACAATTCTTGGGGCCAGAAGAAGGTCTTTTTAGTACACTTTCAGAGAAACGTACTTTTAGGCCTGTCACCTTCAGGCCCTTTTGTACTTTTATTCCCCTGTACATATGCCACATGTAGGGCTCAGATGAGGCCACGTGCCAGTACCAGAGCCGTTGATTTTTAGGCTACAACAAAATACATCTCAAACTTGCACAAAGTCTCTATCACGCCAGCCTACAGAGCATCAAGCTTCGACGATTGTAACGTTTTAATACATATAGTATTGAAAAAAGAAACACAACTCTGTTATTGTATGTCTCAAGTATTTCAGCAATATCCCGCAATCGGTAAGACTACTTGCACCATTACATGGCAATTGTGAGACTTCATACTCAATAGCTTTAACTCACCGTCTTAGGTAACAAATATTTTCATGTTCGATGAGTACCCTGATGGAGCCTTAATGTTGTACAGATACTCGCAAAATAGTCATTTCTCAGCTCTAGATAGACTGTAGCAAGTCGGAGGCAAATAGTTCCTATCATCACCTTTTTCTTTCCTTTTCCTTCAATTCTTGCAGCCGCCCCTTCTTCAATTTCCTCTTTTTTTCCCTTTTCTTTTCCTTTGCTAGACACTTTCTCTTTTTTCTTTCTTTTCTTAGTGTCCCTCTTTTGACCCCATAGTTCTGGTCGAAGCCCCTCACTGTCCAAATACAATCGCATTCCTTTGCTATCCTTTGTCTTATGTGGAATATTCTTAAGTGTCCCCAGAATGGCGTCACATAGCTTTTTCTCTATGTGCATGATGTCGAGACAATGTCTAACCTCTAGATCCTCCAACATTGAAGTTTCCACATAATATACTCCTTTTTCCAAAGTCCCTTAGCACCATCACCCGCTCCTTTGTCGAATATCGTTTCAACACCCTTGACCCGATCAAAAACCTCAATACCAATCAATGGCCTACAAGCAACCCCTTCCTCAATTGTTCCATCGAATGCCTTCTTTCTTATTAAGATAAGGATGGTCGCGTCGAAGGAACCTTCGGGTCCGCATATAAACTTCTTTGTGTCAAGTAGAAATGTATTTAGATTATGTGTCGTCATTGCAAATCGGGCATGCTTTCTTCCCTTTGTTCTTGTACCCGGGTCAGTTCCCATAAGCAGGAAAATCATTAAGAATGCATAAAAGCATGGCACACAATGTGAATACCTCATCAGCATGTGCATCATACATAAAAACTCCTTCCTCCCACATTTTCCTCAAATCATCAACAAGTGGATGAATGTAGACATCTATGTCGTTTCCAGGCTGTTTCTGCGCTGAAATAAGAATCAAACAACATGATGTACTTGCGTTTCATGTGCAACCAAGGATGCAAGTTGTATATAGCTATAAGAACCAGCCATGTATTATGTTGAGAACTAAAAGTGCCAAATGGGTTCATCCCATCCGTACATAGGCCAAGCCTCAAATTTCTATCCTCGACACCAAAGGTCTTATGCAGACGATTGATACCTTTCCACTCAGGAGCATTAACCGGATGTTTGAGAAATCGTCCTTTTTTCTGCGTTCTGCATGCCACCTCAAGTTCTTAGCATCTTTTTAGGTTGAAAACATGCGCTTGAATCGTGGTATAATCGGAAGATACCACATCACCTTTGCCGGAGGCCCTTTCTTATCACTAACCCCTGCGCGCCTATAACGCGATTGCCCACATCGAGGACACTCATTCGTATTTGCATATTCATTTAATATAGCACACAATCGTTTGGACAAGCATGTATCCTATGTTACTCAAAACCAAAGGGCCACATCAGTTTCTTAGCATAGTAGTTCGACTTGGGTAGTTCATGGTTGTCCGACAACATATCACTAAATGCTTGCAACAAGGAAGTGAAACAAGAGTCAATTATACCAACTTTTGTCTTGATATTAAAGAGTGTTATCACGGTCGTCAGCTTGGTGTACTTTGTGCAACCCAGATACAACGATTTTCGAGATGCCTCGGTAATGCACTAAAAAATATGAGGTGGTTTCCGAGCATGATCATCCACCCCTCCATGATGTCCTCGATATGGTCCCTTTCATGATCATCATCCTCTACTTCAATATTCTCATATTCGTCCTCGATGTTTTTGTCATACTCAATGACATCAAACTCACCTCTTTTATTCACATCGCTAACAACGACATTTCCATTATCATATATACCATCCTCACCGAAACACATACATGATAGTCTTGCGTAAACCCGCGACGAACGATATGCTTCCTCAGCGACTCAATGTTACTAACCATGCCAACATTACCACAACCAACACAAGGACAATAAAACCCCTCAGTTCCCGTTGCAGCTTGATGACTTAATGTAACACCCCGAAATTTCTCTGAAATTTTCGCGTGTTAACTATTATTATCTGATGTGATAAATTATATATTTATGTATATATATATTTTTAACCCTACATTATTTTAGTTGACTTGGTGCAGAGTTTATAATGTACGTCTTATTTATGTGGCATTGTGTTAATCGTATTATATGCTTGTCTGCATTGTTCTTATGAAACAGACAATGTAGTACTTTTGCGTGTGCCGAGTGTATAATGTGATAGTATAATACGTGTATATTTATATTACGTTGATAATAATAATTTTTTTAGTTTGGAAAACATATACTTATACATATTATTTTTGAACGTTTTACATGATGCCGGAAAATGTACATTGTACTAGTGTTAGTCTTCGTACATTACGTTATTTGTTAGGGAGGTCCGAAAATTCTAATATTAGCCTTGATATACGAAGAGTTTGGACAGCTTTTTAAAGTTCCTTTTGTAACGTCGCGTTAACCAAAGGTCATCTCATCATTTTCCTCCTTAATAGACCTCATAAACCTCAAACCCTTCACCTTAATTTCTGAAAATAAAAATCAGAAACTCTCCCTTTGCCATCCTCATTTCACACGCCACTTTTAAAGAAAAAGGGAGGGGAGAAGCTTTTTGTTCTTCATCCATATTTTCTCACACAAAAATCAGATTTTTTGTTACTTGTTTTCGAGCCATATTTGCACCGGTTTCAAGCGCGTATTGAGTTCATTGCGATTGTGTTCATAGGAGGCAGAAGTGGTGATATTTCTCAAGATCTCTAGAGGACTTGGAACCTTTCTTTTGTGAATCTTCCCAAGAAAAAGGTAACTAGCATTTTTCTAGTTTGGTAGAGTATAGATATTGAACTTAGGTTGTTAGAAATGCATTAGAGAACGTAGTATCATGTTACGAAGAACTTAGAAGATTCTATGGTTAAAGTTCCATGTTGTTATTGTTGTTATTGTGTTGATGGATTTGTTATTGTCGTTGTTGTTGTCATTGATGTTGTTTTGTGTTGTTATTGTCTTGTTGGTATTGGAGTTGTGTTGTGTTATTGTCTTGTTGTGGGTGTTGGGGATTGTGGTTGTTGTTGTTGTCATTTTGTTGTTGATGGAGTTGTTGTTGTTATTGGGTTATTGTTGGTGAGTCATGGTCGTTACGAGGTTGTTTGGTGTAAGTGTGGGTGTAAAGGGAGGCAGGAGTAGAAGGGGATGGCTGGAGCAAGCCTCGGAGGATTCGTGGGCAAGCGAACGAAGCTCGCAGGCCACGGCAGAAGGCTGCTCGCGACTCACGAGCCTCGTCGCGACTCGCGACGGCTGGCAGTCGCGACCCGCGAGCCTTGTCGCACCTCGCGACGGGTGGTCTACCCTGGGTCGTGATTGGTGTCTTTATTTCTTTTTTGGTTTACAGCTTGTGTGTTCTTTGCTTGGTTGGTCTTAGGTAAGTACGCTAAGGATGTTTGAGTAGTTTTTGGGTGGTTGAAGTATTACGTTAAGGGTATGTGTCCTCATGGGATGGGTAACTCTTGGTTTTGAGTCTTGAAACGTGCCGGTTGTTTGTGTTGGCTATGCAAACTCATGTTGGAACCTTGTTGGGTATGATTGGTTGAGTTACGCTCATAACTTGTTCTTATTGATGGTTGGATTTGATTGATGTGTGCTTGTCTTGTATGATTGCACGTTGTTGATAGAGTAACTCTAGGAACGGTATGGTTCTAGAGGTCTTCATTAGGAAATCCTATGAACGGTATGGTTCAAGGAGTTTGCGTTGGTTTATCTAAGGGTGGTATGCTCGATAACCTAAGGGCGGTATGGTCCTAGGATTTGGTTACTAAACCGTGGGCGGTATGGTCCATTGGTTACTACGGGTGGTATGATCCGTAGATTATAGCTATTCGAAAAGGGCGGTATGGTTCCTCGAATATGCAACGTAGGCCTTGGGCGGCATGGTCCAATGAGTCTACTCACAGGCGGTATGGTCTGTTATGTTTGAGCTTGTGGACCGCATTTGTTGCATTTGTTTGCAACGTTGACCGCATTGTTGCATGGTTGTCGTTTGTATCTTATAGTGAGTTGGTGTTTGGTAATATGTTTTCTGACGTTGTTTCTAATTATTTAAGCTCTTATCTGTTTCTATTTGAGCTGGGTGAACTGCTAGTTACTCCCCACTGATTGTGGAACTTGTTGTATCTTTGTGCAGATGGTGACGCTGTTTAGAGTGGTTCTAGTCTGGACGGGGGGTGTGTGTTCCCCGTGTGAGCAAAGAAAGGGAGCTTGTCATAGTGGATGAGTATTTCAAATCTGGACTTAGGATTAGATACTTAGTTTGGTTTAAGTAGCTAATTCTAGTTTTGACTTATGTATTGGAACTATGGATTTCAGTTGTCTTAGTTTTGTTTACTCTATGATTTTGAGGTTTCTTGGTGGTGTATGACTCTTTGAGACTTTTGAGAATGAGGGTATGGGACCTCATTTTCCCTTTTGATTATATGTACTGGAGTTACTTTTATGATGGTTATTCTATTTTAGTTTTTGTTCTACTCCTTAGAGTGGCATCTCCGTCTCTGTAAATTTCCGCTGCCATTATCTATAACCTTTTCCTTATCTTAAGGCTATGTCTTCTTGGTTTTGGACGGGATGTTACAGTTGGTATCAGAGCAAAACGTTCCAGAAGCTCTGTTTAGGATGCTATTATTTTTCCAGAAGATGAGTAGACTTGTGACTAGGATTACTAGTGTCTTAGATTTCAAGTCTAGAGTGTATGAGAGTTACCTGGGTAGGAAGTAAACCTGGGGAAACATTTTGTTTACTATGTTTATTGATTTAATGTCTGCTTATGTGATTTTGATAGACTAATGTGATAGTTTCTGTTTTGTAGTATGCCTCCACGACAACAGTTAGCCGCTAGAAAGGAAGCTGAGCGTCGTCGTCGAGTAAGCCTGGAAAATGCTTTCATCTCTTTAGCTAATAGGGCTGTTTCTTCGAGTAGTGAGCAGTCTGCTTTCGACCGGTTTGACCGTCACAGGCCCCCTACTTATGATGGTGTTGCTGATCCTGTGGCTTTGGAAAACTGGTTAAGGGAGATGGAGAAGCTATTCACGGCAACAAACTGCTCTGCTGCCGAAATGGTACCGATTGGGACGTACTATCTGAAGAAAGAGGCGGATAATTGGTGGAGTACGGTGAAGGATGTGTGTATGGCTACAACTGGTTTTGGGTGGACCCAGTTCTCCGCCAAGCTGAAAGAGAGATTTTACCCTGATGAGTTGCGCTGGCAAAAGCAGGAAGAATTTCTATCTCTGACTCAAGGGAATATGGACATCCAGAAGTACACCGACCGCTTCACGGAGCTGTCTAAATTTGCTGGTACTGTCATTCCCACCGAAGCTGAGAGGGTTAAGAGATATATAAAGAAGATGAATCCGAGGGTAAGGACCTGGTGCTGTGTTCGGGGGTTACTACATTTCAAGCTGCTTATGAGATGGCCCTTAGTGTTCATGCATCAGTGAGAGAGGAAGAAGCTGTTAAGGCCGCATCTGTGAGGAAGCCTTTTCCGTCTGTTGCTCCTGGTCCGGCTAAGAAGCCGAGGTTTGAGCCGAGTTTCCGTGGTGGATACCAAGGCTCCGGTTCTAGGCAGGGTTCTGATCCGTCCAAGTGTCGGAGGTGTGAGAAGCCTTTACATCCGGGAAAGGATTGTGAGGGTGCTGCTATTGTTTGCTTCTATTGTAGAGAGGCGGGTCACAAGAGTTATGAGTGTCCCAAGAATCCGAGGGCTACAGCTAAGCCCCCTGTTCCTCCTAGTCATTCTGCTCCGCCAAGAATCGGGTTTACAGTATGACTCATTCCGACACCGATGTTCATCCCGACGTCATCTCTGGTACCTTTCTTGTTAATTCTGTTTCTGCTTCTGTGTTGTTTGATTCTGGTGCTCTGTGTCTTGTGTGTCTAATTCGTTTGCCAAGAAAGCTAATTTGACTTCGAGTTCTCCTATTCGAACTCTTATTTCTCTACCTTCTGGGAGAACTACCCTTGTTTGGCCGAGTATTGTGGAGTGCCTATCTTGTGTTGGGTATTGATCTGCCTGCCGATCTCAAGGCATTCTCCATGGTCGAGTTTGATGTTATTTTGGGCATGGACTGGTTGTTCAAGTATCGTGCTCAGATTCATTGCCGCGATAAAAAGTGACTCTTCGTAGTCCATGTGGCAAGCGTATCTCCTATAGTGGAGTGGTGTTGAAGAAGGGAGTAAAGATCGTATCTGCTCTCAAAATGCAAAGGCTCCGTCAGAAAGGGGAGCAAGTGTTCCTCTGTATGGTGAAAGATTTGACCCAAGAGGTGAAATTAGAGGACATCCCTGTTGTCCGTGAGTATCCGGACGTGTTTCCTGATGAGCTACCAGGTATCCCTCCTGAAAGAGAAGTTGAGTTCAGCATTGACTTGACTCCTGGTACTGCTCCTTGTCAAAGGCCCCGTATAGGATGGCGCCTGCTGAGTTGCAAGAGTTGAAGACTCAGTTGCAAGAATTGATTAATAAGGGATTTATTAGGCCAAGTGTCTCGCCTAGGGGTGCTCCTGTGCTGTTTGTCAAAAAGAAAGACGGGAGTATGCAGCTTTGCATTGATTATCGGGAATTGAACAAGGTGACTATTAAGAATCGGTATCCCTTGCCCCGCATTGAAGATTTGTTTGACCAGCTTAAGGGTGCGGGTGTATTTTCAAAGATAGACCTGAGATCAGGTTATCACCAGATTTCGGCGAAGAAGGAGGATATTCCTAAGACCGCCTTCCGAACAAGATATGGGCACTATGAGTTTCTGGTCATGCCCTTCGGTTTGACTAATGCCCCTGCTATATTCATGGATCAGATGAACCGTTCTAAGAGTGTAGAAGAATGTAGAAGAGCATGAGAGACATCTGAGGTTGATCTTGGGTATTCTAAGGCAACATAAATGGTTTGCAAAGTTCTCAAAGTGTGAGTTCTGGCTGAAGGAGGTGTCGTTCCTAGGCCATGTTATCAGCAAGGATGGAGTTATGGTAGATCCTTCCAAAGTTAGAGCTGTGGTGGAATGGGAGAGTCCTAAGAATGTTTCCGAGATCCGGAGTTTCCTTGGTCTTGCAAGTTACTATCAAAGGTTTGTTAAGGATTTCTCAAGGATAGCTCAGCCGTTGACTAAATTGATGAAGAAGGAGAGCAAGCTCCTGTGTGGTCCGAAGAGTGTAAAAAAGCATTTTAGGAATTGAAGAAGTGCCTCACTACCGCTCCTGTTCTGACCTTGCATACTGAAGGGGTTGGGTTTGAAGTATACATTGACGCATCGAAGCTTAGTTTGGGTTGTGTTCTTATGCAACAAGGGAAAGTGGTGGCGTATGCATCCAGGCAGTTGAAGGTGCATGAAAAGAATTACCCTACTCATGATTTGGAGTTGGCTGCTGTGGTGTTCGCTCTTAAAATCTGGGGACACTATCTGTATGGGGTTTCGTGTAGGGTGTTTACCGACCACAAAAGCCTCAAGTACATTTTCACTCAAAGAGATTTGAATATGAGGCAGAGGAGATGGTTGGAGTTGATCAAGGATTACGGATGCTCTCAGTCGGAAGTCGAAGCATTCTCTTAATGCAGTTAGAGTTCCGCCGAGGGACTTATGTGATGAATTTCGGAAGCTTGAAATCGAGGTGGTACCTCGGGGTTCGGTGGAAACTCTCTGTGCTATGAATGCCGAGCCTGCCTTGTTCCAAGAGTTGCGAGAGAAGCATAAGAATGATCCTAAGTTGGAAAAGATCCGTGAAGCTAAGGCTCAGGGCCGAGCCGAAAATTTCGAAGTCGATTTCGAGGGAGGTATGAAGTTTATGAGTCGTTGGTGTGTGACTAATGACTTGGAGCTTAAGGAGAAGATCCTCGAAGAAGCTTATTGTTCGCCCTACTCTGTTCATCGTGGGGGTGATAAGCTTTACAAGGATCTCAAGGCTAATTTCTGGTGACCTTGCATGAAGAGGGAAGTGGCCGAATTTGTGGCCAGGTGTCTGGTGTGTCAAAAGATTAAGATCGAGCATCAAAGACCGGGTGGTTTGCTACAACCATTACCAATTCCCGCGTGGAAGTTCGATTCTATCTCGATGGACTTCGTTATGGGTCTTCCGAGGGCTGCTGGTGGTAAAAACGCAATATGGGTGATTGTGGACCGATTGACTAAGGTAGCTCGGTTTATTCCGATGAAGAATACTTGGTCTATGGAAGAGTTAGCGGAAGCTTACGCTAATGAAATCATTCGATTGCACGGTGTTCCGAAGGATATAGTATCTGATCGTGACCCTAGATTCTTGTCTCATTTCTGGATTGCTCTGCAAGAAGCTTTTGGCACTAAGTTGAAATTGAGTACCGCTTTCCATGCTGCTACGGATGGGCAGACAGAGAGGACTATTCAGACTCTGGAGGATATGCTCCGAGCTTGTGCTTTGGAATTTCAAGAGTCTTGGTTGAAGTCATTGAACTTGGTGGAGTTCTCTTACAATAATAGTTACCATGCTAGCATTCAGATGGCTCCTTATGAGGCCTTGTATGGGCGAAAGTGTCGTAGTCCCACTTCTGGGAGCGACATAAGTGACTCGTTGGTGTTGGGACCAGACTTGATCCAAGATACTGTCGAGCAAGTAAAGGTGATTCAGGCTAGAATGAAGGCTGCTCAAGATAGGCAGAGGTCTTATGCAGACTTGGGTCAAAAGCCTATTTTTTTCACCGTTGGGGATAAGGTGCTGTTGAAAGTATCTCCAATGAAGGAAGTGGCGAGATTTGGGCAAAAAGGCAAGTTAAGCCCGAAGTATGTTGGCCCCTATGAGATTCTCGAGAGGATTGGGGAGGTGGCTTACAGATTGGCTATGCCCCCTTAGTTGTCGAGGGTGCACGATGTGTTACACGTGTCGCAGTTGCGGAGATATCGCAGTGATCCGTCTCATGTCATTCCTATAGTGTCGGTCTCTATTGAGCCGGACATGACTTTTGAGGAGCGACCTGTTCAGATCTTGGACCGTCAAAATCGTGCCCTGAGAAGGAAGGTGATACCCTTGGGTAAGGTGCTTTGGAGAAGCCAAAAGTACGAGGAAGCCACTTGGGAGACGGAGGAGTCGATGATGGTCAAGTATCCCGAGCTTTTTGTCTCAGGTATTTCCTTGTTATTTTAAGTTCGAGGACGAACTTTTTCTTAAGGAGGGGAGATTGTAACACCCCGAAATTTCTCTGAGTATCCCGAGCCTTCTGTCGTGGCCTGCGACCTTTGTTGGGTTATTGTTGGTGAGTCATGGTCGTTACGAGGTTGTTTGGTGTAAGTGTGGGTGTAAAGGGAAGCAGGAGTAGAAGGGGATGGCTGGAGCAAGCCTCGGAGGAGTTTCGTGGGCAAGCGAACGAAGGTCGCAGGCCACGACAGAAGGTTGCTCGCGATGGCTGCCAGTCGCGACCCGCGAGCCTTGTCGCACCTCGCGACGGGTGGTCTGCCCTGGGTCGTGATGTGGTGTCTTTATTTCTTCTTTTTGGTTTACAGTTTGTGTATCTTTGCTTGGTTGGTCTTAGTTAAGTATGCTAAGGATGTTTGAGTAGTTTTTGGGTGGTTTAAGTATTACGTTAAAGGTATGTGGCCTCATGTGATGGGTAACTATTGGTTTTGAGTCTTGAAACGTGCCGGTTGTTTGTGTTGGCTATGCAAACTCATGTGGGAACCTTGTTGGGTTTGATTGGTTGAGTTACGCTCATAACTTGTTCTTATTGATGGTTGGATTTGATTGATGTGTGCTTGTCTTGTATGATTGCACGTTGATGATAGAGTAACTCTAGGAACGATATGGTTCTAGAGGTCTTCCTTAGGAAATCCTATGAACGGTATGGTTCAAGGAGTTTGCGTTGGTTAATCTAAGCGCGTATGGTCCTAGAAATTTATGCTCGATAACCTAAGGGCGGTATGGTCCTAGGATTTGGTTACTAAACCGTGGGCGGTATGGTATGATCCGTAGATTATAGCTATTCAAAAAGGGGCGGTATTGTTCCTCGAATATGCAATGTAGGCCTTGGGCGGCATGGTCCAATGAGTCTACTCACACGCGGTATGGTCTGTTATGTTTGAGCTTGTGGACCCCATTTGTTGCATTTGTTTGCAACGTTGACCGCAATGGTTGCATGGTTGTCGTTTGTTCTTATAGTGAGTTGGTGTTTGGTATTATGTTTTCTGACGTTGTTTCTAATTATTTAAGCTCTTCTCTGTTTCTATTTGAGCTGGGAGAACTGCTAGTTACTCCCCACTGATTGTGGAAATTGTTGTATCTTTGTGCAGATGGTGACGCTGTTTAGAGTGGTTCTAGTCTGGACCGGGGGTGTGTGTGTTCCCCGTGTGAGCAAAGAAAGGGAGCTTGTCATAGTGGATAAGCGTTTCAAATCTGGACTTAGGATTAGATACTTAGTTGGTTTAAGTAGCTAATTCTAGTTTTGACTTATGTATTAGAACTATGGATTTCAGTTGTCTTAGTTCTGTTTACTCTATGATTTTGAGGATTTCTTGGTGGCGTTATGACTCTTTGAGACTTGTTGAAGAATGAGGGTATGTGACCTCATTTTCCCTTTACTTATGATGATTATTCGATTTTCGTTTTTGTTCTACTCCTTAGAGTGGCATCTCCGTCTCTGTATATTTCCGCTGCCATTATCTATAACCTTTTCCTTATCTTAAGGCTATGTCTTCTTGGTTTTGGACGAGATGTTACATCACACGTGTCCCGACTACCATAAATCCATGCACGATTCATTTCAATCAAACCTCTAATTAAACACAAGTAACAAGTACCTCATGTCAATAACGAACTTCAGTACATGATTAGATTTAATGAACAATATACATTTAATGAAATTAGGCATACTTTCCAAGGGTCCTTATCACTCCAACCTAACCCAGCCTTAGATGTCTAATCTCACCAGTGAATGTATGTCTTCTTTTCGATTCTACGGACAATTCGGCAACATTTTCCTACAGTTCTCCAAGTACACGATGTAGATATATAGTTCTTATATCTAGATATGTACCCAGAGAACATAAGTGGGGAAACGACAGGCCAAGATTTTCCTCTAGAATCGAAAAAAAGACATACATCCACCACTTAAGTGAGATTAAAAATCTAAGGACAATCCTAAACTGGGGACTATACAAGACTTACTCCTAATGACTAATTCTCAAACGGGTATCTAGGCCTATGATATGATGATGCATACATAGGGCTTTAAAAAACAAAGCTTTTTACATCTAATCTTAATTGAATGATAAATATATACTTGCACATATAAACCAATTTACTATGAAAAAAAGTAAAATATGAGCGATAGCATAACAATATCAAAATTGTAAATAAGGAAATCGAACTCAACACTCCAACACTAGCTAGCTTCAATAATCAACAACAAAGTTTAAAGTTAAAATTAGTATAAATTAGCAAACAAAACAAAACAAAACAAAACACTTCTAAACTAAACTAAACAAAACAAAACAAAACCAAACTATACTAAACTAAACTAAACTAAAACTAAACTAAACTAAACCAAACCAAACTAAACTAAACTAAACTAAACTAAACTAAACTAAACTAAACTAAACTAAACTAAACTAAACTAAACTAAACTAAACTAAACTAAACTAAACTAAACTAAACTAAACTAAACTAAACTAAACTAAACTAAACTAAACTAAACTAAACTAAACTAAACAAAACTAAACTAAACTAAACTAAACTAAACTAAACTAAACTAAACTAAACTAAACTAAACTAAACTAAACTAAACTAAACTAAACTAAACTAAACACTCTTGAACAAACAACAACAACAACAACAACATTAACAAAAACAACAACAACTAAACAAGCAAACAACAATAAGAACAAGAACAACAAGAACAACAAGAACAATAACATCAACAACAACAACTAAACAAACAACAACAAAACGACAAATAAACAAACAAACAACAACAACAACAACAACAACAACAACAACAACAACAACAACAACAACAACAAAACAAGCAAACAACAACAAAAACAACAAATAAACAAACAAACAAACAACAATAACAACAACAACAACAACAAAACAAGCAAACAAGAACAAAAATAACAAATAAACAAACAAACAAACAAACAAACAACAACAACAACAACAACAACAACAACAACAACAAAACAAGCAAACAACAACAACAATGTCTTCTACGCACCATCATATTCCCCAATCGGACGTATCAACTCATCCCATTGAAGAACTCTTTGGACCTCGGGTTTGGAACGTATCCCTTTTGTAGGACCTCTTGGCCTACTCACTTTTTCCTTCCTAGCAGCTCCATCAGTAATCTCGGGCTCAGATGCATCACACATTATCTCATCCTCCATCATTGCACCTGAAACCAAATACATGTTAGATTAATCAATAAAGTAATACACAATTATTTGAACAAACCAAAAAATATATAATTAAAGATATAAACATTAGTAGTTGAGTCAATATTACATAATAATTTACCTATTAATCAGCTATTTCTTTGCCAACGTAAAATCCCTCATTGTGGTCTCTACGAATGTAATTTGTGTCTAGATATTCCTCTAATGTAATTTGAATGAATATTTGTGTTTCATAGTCTTCTTCATCATGTACATAATTAATTCCAAGTATTCTCCTTTTTCCTTCGATGACAACAAACCATTTTGAATCGGCAGGGCCAACCATGTAAAATACTTGTTTTACTTGTAATGCCAATATTCAGTTATCTTCATGATGCCCTAACCGGCTGAAATTGACTAATGTAAAAAAGTCATGTTCAATCCTTCTTTACACCATGACGAATATCAACCCACTTGCATTAGAAGAGCGAAATTTTGAAGTCAACATAGTCAAGTTCTAATATCTCTTCAATGAACCCATATTAAGAATTCATTGTCTCAACAATCGTTCTATCTCTTTTACTTTTATACGTTGATGACAAAGCCCTCATCGTAACACCACTGTTTTCCATCGTCGATTTGTCATCTTGCCGCTTAGTGTAAAATGTATAACAATTAATTTCATACCATTCATAGGAAAGAACTTGCATCTTTGACCCATATGCCAACCATTTCAAGGTATTCGATATATCACTAGGAGTATCAGATAATTGGTTCATAACTTGTTCTTTAAACCATTCAACGGACGTCCGATTATGCTCAATCATCAACTCACGTTTATTCTTCAATGGAAACGGAACACTAAGCATAGTCGTGTGCTCATCTAAGTAAAGATGAACTTCTTTGCGTCGCACCACGGTGAGCCCTGCTTTCTCTCCCCTGTTCTTGTGTCGTTGTTGTGGCTGGTTGCTGCTGCCTTTCTACGCCGCCGTGGCCTGCTGCTATCTCGCCGGTGCTCAGCAAGCCTCGCGCAGCTCCGCTGCTGTGCACTGAAGCTTCGAAAACATCCCTCAACCCTCTGTGACTCTCTTCTTCGCTGCTCTACTTGACTAGAGGTACACACCTCTTGTCTATCTTTGTTTTGATTTAGAATCTTTGATTAGTAAACTCAAATTATAAATTAGATGATGAGTTTAATTATGGAGTATTTGTTCTTTGGTGGTTTCTCTGTTAAAGGATGATTGAATTGTTGCAGGGTGTTATGTTGTTATCCTAAAATGGAGGAATGTTTTATGATTTTGGGATTAAGATTGCTAGCTAGGTTTGGTTGATATTGTTCGCTAAATCAGAGTTATGTTATTAGTTGAATGATTGATGATAAGATTATATTAGAAGAGGATAGTTAGATTAAGTTCTCACTTAGTGAGCAATTTATTAATTATTTTGTGGTTATTGAGATGTAATTAGATAGCGATTGCTAATGTTGTGGGGATGGTCGAGATTTCTTATTGTTGTGGTGGAGTTGTGAAGTTGTTATTGTTGTTGTTGTTGCGTTGCTGTTATTGTTGTTGTCTTGTTCTGGTGTTGTTGTTTTGTTGTTGTGGTACTGTTGTAGTTATTTGCTGAGGTGTTGGTGTTGTTGTGTCGTTGTAGTGGTGGTGGTGGCTGGTTTTGCGGTTGCTGCTGTTATGTTGTTATGGTGTCGTTACATTAGTTTATTAGTTGAGTTTAGAAAACTAAGTTGTTGATTATTTTAGAAAAGCTTATTAATTTAGATTAAGTAGTATGATTACAGGTTATTTAGTGAATAATTTATTCATCTCTTTTATGGTTAATATGTATTATCGGATAGTCATTGTTGATGATGTGATGGAAATCATAATCTTAGAATTGGGAGTCTGTTATGATTATTGTAGTTGGAGTTAATATGTATAACGTCCAGTTATGAATTATGAATTATGGGAATGACTTCGTTAATTTCTATCTGCGGGATTTAGTTGATTAGCATGGTGGTTGCGTTAGAACAAGTTAATTAGAATAGTTAAGACTGGTTGTTGATTATTGTTATTGTGATGAGGTGATTATTGGAGGATGATTTCGGAATGGAGTATCATTCGGAATTATGAAGGAGATTATAATGTTGGAATTGTTATTCGATTGGTTAAGAATTTGAGTGCAAGATAGAAATCAGTTTATTGAGGTTTATTTACGAGTCGAGCTAGCTTTATATTCTCAATATAATTGTTGGTAGCACAATTAGGTGCTTGATTTAGGTATCGATTTGACTTTGTGAGTTATATTTAGTTTGTTTAGTTATATAATTTGGAATTGTGATTATGAATTGGGATGCAAGTCGATGTAGCTAATATCATCAAAGTTATAGTTATTAATTAAGGATTAAGGAAATTAGAATGTTAAAGGTTGATAATTTGTTAATTGAGAATTAGTTTAAGTTTGGTTATTGATTATTGATGTTATCGTGAGATGGTTGTTGGAGAATGGCTATGTAGAATAATTCAAGATGATATGGAAAATCAAGTTATGATGATTAGAGGTTTCTTATAATTGTTATAGAGTTGACGTAACCTTTAGGTTCAGCAAAATATATTTAAATGTTCTTGTGGGCGTTATATTGAATTTTTGATATCATATATCGTTTGTGGTAATGGCCATGATTATAGATACATCTCTATGAGTTAGTTGTGAATTGCTATTGGATTGTTATAAAAGTATCATTTTGTTCAATTATCGAAATCGTTCGAAAATACTATATTTCTCAAAATATGATTTGGTATGATAATGAGGAAATGATTCAGATATGAGTTAAGACCAGATAAGGTCAAATATGGTTTTATGTTATGAGTATTGAGGATTCAAGTATGAATCATTAAAAATCTTATATTTTATAAATATGAAAGTGATGCATGAATAGGCACCCCGAGTTACGGCGGGTAGAGTCCCTAGCTGTTGCCTTCCAGGAAGGGCGAATTCCTGGTGTTATAGGACATGTTCGGGTAAGTCTTGCAAGCATAACAATAAAAGGCTGGGTGACGACCCTCAATAGTTTGGAGACAGCTGGTACTGCGTGGTACCCCTCTCCACTCGCGTTCATGCCAAACGATTTGATTTTGTGAAACTATAATAACTGAGTTGAATGTGATTATCTGTTATTATAACGATGTGTTAGTTTTCAAAATACACCTATACTTGTATTTTCTATTATACAGTGTGTACTCAGCTTTGCTGATAGTGTTGTCATTTCTGTGGCCTGTCACTTGGTGGGTGGCAGAGTCAAACATTGTTGCAGGTTTGGTGTTGTGAGCTCAGGACTTTGAAGTGAAGGAAGATAAAGATGTCGTCGTAGCTGGATTGAGTTTGTATTTTAGATAGTCAATTAATGAATAGTTTCTAATGTATATATTTCGTTGTATACAATATTTTGGAATATTAGTCGAGATATCGGTGTAATTGAAGTCTTATATAAAGGATTTTGTTTTGTGGGCCCATAACCCACAGGTTTCAGGATCGATTTGTAAGGTTATGTTTCCGCTACGAGTAAATGTTTAATCCGAGGGTTATTAAGCATTAATTAGGATTAGTGAATCTTAAGTGTGTTTACCTAGCAGCTCGGGAAAACGGGCTGTTACAAATGGTATCAGAGCAACCTTGCGACCGTATGCCTAGTTGGCTACCTAGCGAGGGTAAAAGATCTTTGGGATAGTTTGATATCGTTTTGGGATTATTAGTGGTTGAGAATTGGTGATCAGAAATTAGGAATGTTGAAGGTTGAGTATATAAGTGTTTGCGTTTTTGCGTGTGCTATATGATTTCGTTTCTGTAAAGGTGTAGTGTCTTGTGTTCCCTATGGTGGTGTATATTTTCAGAAAAATGTATGATTTACTGAAGTAAAAGAATTTTGAAACGAGATCTCTACGAATGAGATGTTTAGAATCCTATTTCGAAAATTTTGCCCTTTTGTTTTCTTTGCTCCTCGATTTTGATATTTGAGTTTTTGTTTTGAAGTTTCGAGGACGAAACTTATTTTAAGGGTGGTAGAGTGTAATAGTCCTGTTTTTAAGCGCGTTTATTAAATATTAATTATATTTATTAAGTTAATTATGTTTCAAAAATTATTATTTTATTTAAGTTATGGAGTATGAATCATTTTGTCGTGCTGTAATGTATTTATTTATTTAACTTTATGGAGTTATTATTATTATTATTTTATATTTTCAGATTTTAAGTTTAAGTTGAGTGGTATTTGGCCCAAATAAAAAGTTAAAGTCGGGTTCCCATCCTTTAATATTGTCGGTTTGTTTGGAGGAGATAAACTCAAACCCCCTATTGTCGGTCAAACATTGATAAACTCAAACCCTTTAAACTCTCTCTCTCTCTCTCTCCCGTGTCCTCTGTTCTCTCTAAACCCCCAAAATTGAAAACCCCAAATCCATAATCTCTCTCTCGCCCTTTGCTCTCTGCCTCGCCGGAGTTGTGCCTCTCCTCGCCGGCGTTCTTGAAGCTCGTCGGAGCCGCACTCTATTTTCCCCTTCGTGCTTTCTCTCTCCTCCTCTGTTTTGTGCTGCTATTGTTGTTCGTGGTTGTTGTTGGTGATTCTGCTGCTGGGTTGCTGCCGCCCTGTTCTTCTCTCTCCCCTCTGTCCCGCGACCACCGCTTGTTGTCGTGTTGTGGTTGTTTTGCTGTTGCTGCTGCCGCTTCTTTGCGTCGCACCACGGTGAGCCTTGCTTTCTGTCCCCTGTTCTTGTGTCGTCGTTGTGGCTGGTTGCCGCTGCTTTTCTGCGCCGCCTTGGCCTGCTGCTATCTCGCCGGTGCTCAGCAAACCTCGCGAAGCTCCGCTGCTGTGCACTGAAGCTTCGAAAACTTTTCTCAACCCTGTGTGACTCTCTTCTTCGCTGCTCTACTTGTCTATCTTTATTTTAATTTAGAATCTTTGATTAGTAAACTCAAATTATAAATTAGATGATGATTTTAATTATGGAGTATTTGTTTTTTGGTGGTTTCTCTGTTAAAGGATGATTGAATTGTTGCAGGGTGTTATGTTGTTATCCTTAAATGGAGGAATGTTTTATGATTTTGGGATTAAGATTCCTAGCTAGGTTTGGTTGATATTGTTCGCTAAATCAGAGTTTGTTATTAGTTGAATGATTGATGATAAGATTATATTAGAAGAGGATAGTTAGATTAACTTCTCATTTAGTGAGCAATTTATTTATTAGTTTGTGGTTATTGAGATGTAATTAGATAGCGATTGCTAATGGTGTGGGGATGGTCGAGATTTCTTGTTGTTGTGGTGGAGTTGTGGAGTTGTTATTGTTGTTGTTGTTATTGCGTTGTTGTTATTGTTGTTGTCTTGTTCTGGTGTTGTTGTTATGTTGTTGTGGTACTGTTGTAGTTATTTGTTGAGGTGTTGGTGTTGTTGTGTCGTTGTAGTGGTGGTGGTGGCTGGTTTTGTGGTTGCTGCTGTTATGTTGTTATGTTGTTCTGGTGTTGTTATATTAGTTTATTTGTTGAGTTTAGAAAACTAAGTTGTTGATGATTTTCGAAAAGCTTATTGATTTAGATTAAGTAATGTGATTACAGGTTATTTAGTGTATAATTTATTCATCTCTTTTATGGTTAATATGTATTATCGGATAGTCGTTGTTGATGATGTGATGGAAATCATAATCTTAGAATTGGGAGTTTGTTATGATTATTGTAGTTGGAGTTAATATGTATAAAGTCCAGTTATGAATTATGAATTATGGGAATTACTTCGTTAATTTCTATTTGCGGGATTTAGTTGATTAGCATGGCTGGTGGTTGCGTTAGAAGAAGTTAATTAGAATAGTTAAGACTGATTGTTGATTAATGTTATTGTGATGAGGTGATTATTGGAGGATGATTTCGGAATGGAGTATCATTCGGAATTATGAAGGAGATTATAATGTTGGAATTGTTATTCGATTGGTTAAGGATTTGAGTGCAAGATAGAAATCAGTTTATTGAGGTTTATTTACGAGTCGAGCTAGCTTTATATTCTCAATATAGTTGTTGGTAGCACAATTAGGTGCTTGATTTAGGTACGGTTGTGAGTTATGTTTAGTTTGTTTAGTTATATAATTTGGAATTGTGATTATGAATTGTGATGCAAGTCGATGTAGCTAATATCATCAAAGTTATAGTTATTAATTAAGGATTAAGGAAATTAGAATGTTAAAGGTTGATAATTTGTTAATTGAGAATTAGTTTAAGTTTGGTTATTGATTATTGATGTTATGGTGAGATGGTTGTTGGAGAATGGCTATGTAGAATAATTCAAGATGATATGGAAAATCAAGTTATGATGATTAGAGGTTTCTTATAATTGTTATAGAGTTGAGGTAACCTTTAGGTTCAGCAAAATATATTTAAATGTTCCTGTGGGCGTTATATTGAAGTTTGGATATCATATATCGTTTGTGGTAATGGTCATGATTATAGATACATCTCTATGAGTTAGTTGTGAATTGCTATTGGATTGTTATAAAAGTATCATTTTTGTTCAATTATCGAAATCGTTCGAAAGTACTATATTTCTTAAAATATGATTTGGTATGATAATGAGGAAATGATTCAGATATGAGTTAAGACCAGATAAGGTCAAATATGGTTTCATGTTATGAGTATTGAGGATTCAAGTATGAATCATTAAAAATCTTATATTTTATAAATATGAAAGTGAGGCATGAATAGGCACCCCGAGTTAGGGCGGGTAGAGTCCCTAGCTGTTGCTTTCCAGGAAGGGCGAATTCCTGGCGTTATAGGACATGTCCAGGTAAGTCTTGCAAGCATAACAATAAAAGGCTAGGTGACGACCCTCAATAGTTTGGAGACAGCTGGTACTGTGTGGCACCCCTCTCCACTCGCGTTCATGCCAAACGATTTGATTTTGTAAAACACACATAAGTCCGGAAACCATTAATGTGCAAAATATCATGGCACGCAATGTGAAGTCAGTTTTCGTATACGCGTGGAACATTAAAACACCTTCATCCCACAAAAATTTCAAATCTTAAAGGAGTGGGCCGAGATACACATCTACGTCGTTTCCGGGTTGCTTAGGACCCGAAATAAGAATCGATAGCATAATAAATTTTCGCTTCATACACAACCAGGGAGGAAAATTATAAATTGTCAGTAGAACCGGCCAAGTGCTGCTAGGTACCTAGTGTGCCAAATGGGTTCATCCCATCTGTACAAAGTCCAAGCCTAAGATTTAAAGGTTGTTTACCAAAATCGGAAAAATTTCGGTTGATATTTCTTCATTGCGGAGAATCGGTCGGATGTCTAAGCATCCCATCTTTTTTCCTCTCCTCCACATGCCACTTTAATAATTTAGCATCATTTTCATCCGAAAATAAACGCCTAAGTCTCGGAATGATTGGAAGATATCAAAGAACCTTAGTCAGAGTTTCTTTATTTCTCATCCCCTCATCATTATTCTCCTTTACCTTGTATTATGACTTTCCACACCTAGTACACTAACGCAAATCCTGGTACTCGTTTGGATGCAACACACAATCATTTTGACATGCATGTATCTTCTCATATTCCACAGATAATGGACACAACAGTTTCTTTGCATCGTAGCAATTCTTGTAAAAAAGTGAACAACTCACTTAGAATTTTATCTTTCCAACTATGCTTCGATTTCATATTAAACAATGTGAGGATGCCAGAAAGTTTAGTGAAATTCTTACACCCCAAATACAATGGTTTGTTCGCTACAGTTAAAATAATATCACACATATGCGGACGATCGGTTCCTTCATCCTCCAAATTGTGCAACATCTCATCTACACTACCATTTTCATCATCTACCCTATCCTTTTCATCATCTACCCTATCATTCTCATTGTCATCCTCTCCTTCAACCTCAACCTCAATCTGATCAACATGCAAATCATCACACAAGCTAGTGGAGATCATACCCTGATCATAAAACTCTCCATGCATGTCTATCTAGTATAGTTACTCTTAAACCCACGACGAATCAAATGATCTTTAATTTGATCCACATTACGATACCCCCTTGAGTTCATCAACCCCTTTGACCCATTCTACGATTCATGTTCTAACGCAACTCTGATAAATTCATCAACCCCTTGTAAAAATGTCGCTGAAATCCGATTACCATACATCCAGTTTCGATCCATATTCATACACTAGAGACATAAAAACAAGAACACAATCGATCACCTCATTCAAAGTGGCTTATCAAATGCAGTCATGACCATTTGGGTCCTTATCACTCCAACCTAACCCGTTCTTGAGTTTCTCATCTCACTAGTGAATGAATATTTGGTCTTCAATTCTAAGAAAAATTCGTCACCACTTCGCTACAGTTCTCCAAGTACACGATGAAGATAGTAGTTAAACTATCAACATATGTACCCAGAGAACGCTTAGGAAAATGAGCGGGATCTTTCTTAGAATTGTAAACCAAACATTCATTCACATCCTAAGTGATATAAGAAACTCAAAGAAAGTCCTAAATCGGGGACTATTCAAGGCTTACTCCTAATGAGTATGCCTCGAGCAGGTATCTAGGCAAATGATGCAAATTGTAATAAAACAACACAAACCAATACATTCCTTAGATTTTCCTCCCCACCCCATTAAGGTATGTCCATATAGGTTTGGTTATGATTCAATATATACTTTCCCAATCACATAATAACCAAACAATTCACATATATACTTTCCCAATCATATAACTAAACAATTCCTTAGATTTCCCGACTACCATCCCATATAGGTTTTGTCATAATTAAAAATTATATAGACAATTAAAACAAATTCATAAATCCAAACTAATAGTTAAATTAACGTAACTAAAAATATAACAAAAGATGTAATATATACCTCTGCTCTCAAGAGGCAGCGTAGACAAGCACTCCGACGTGAGCTTGGAGAATTGTCAAGCTGCAACTGAAGCACAATGTAAACGAGTGGCAAAGTGAGAGAATGCATGAATACTAATGTAAATTAATACATAAAAATCTCAAAACAACACAAAAAATACATACATTACCGGTGAGAATGAGATAGAGCACCGGCGAGTGTACGACGACGTGATGATGCGGCGAGTCGGCACTGGCGGCGTGAATGAGAGAAAGCACTGGTGCAGCGAAGTGGGTGGCAACCAAGAAGAAATGTAGAACCAAGAACAATGAGAGAGATAGCACCAGTGCGGCGAGAATCATAGACAGCAGCGTTGCAGCGAGTCGGCACCGGCGGCAAGACGACCTTTTGCACTAGCGAAGTGGGCATCGACAAAGTGGGCGGTAGTCGAATGAGTGTGAGGACCGAGAGAGAGAGAGAGAGAGAGAGAGAGAGTGCAAGAATGAAAACCGAAAACCGAGGGTCGCCGGAGAAGCGGAGTTCGCTGGAGAATCGAAAGTCGCCGGCGAGAGTGAGGGAGTGCTGACGAGTGTGAGCGAGAGTGATTGTCGTTGGAGAGAGAAAGGGAGAGTATTGCATTGCTTGAGTTTTGTTAGGGCCCAAAAAAAGAATGTCATTAGTGCAAAAATAAGACTTGGGGCTAAGAGATTTGCGTTGGATGGGCCTAGGGGTCTGACGCAAATAGCCCTTTTGCAACGCACCTACATCATGTGTGACGCAGATGTTGAGTTCCCTAGTTTGAGTTTTGATTGATGACAAACCACATTGAACTTTCATATTGCATGCATGTTTCTAGTTGCATGTGCAGGTATTAAAAGAACAAGTTCAATGGATGAAAAGACAAAGCTTGTGAAGCCAAGTCTTGAAGAATTGCATGAAGACTAAGATCATTTTGTAATACTCTTAGATCTTAGATGCAATGTAAGTGGTATAACGGTTTTGATGCACTAAAGGTTTGAAACTAGAGAGATGAGCTAGTTGTGGATGACAAGAAACCTCTGTTACTTGTCATACACAACTACAAGTAAAACTTGGTTGTTTGGAACAGTCTGGGAACAGATCTGAACCAGTCCTCTAGGATTTACTTAATGCATTCATATTTTAGGAATGTTTTTCTTTCCGCGCAAAATTACTTTTCAAAATACAGGAATGCATGGTTTGTTGTGCAAGGAAGATTTCTTAAGTATGGCAAGTGTATTATGTGATATTATACTGAGTATATTTTCCTTGGAATAATTTCCATAATTCTAAGGAAAATATACTCTCATAATATCACCTATTATTTACGAGCCAAAGGCTTACTTAAGTAGTTATGGCTAGTACACAAACCCTAAGCTTTTATACGCATATTTTCAGAATACTCTAAGCAAAAGCATTTAATCTCTTGAGCTCTTAAATCTAAGCACAAACCCTAATACCACATAGATCTTAAACTACTCTCATTCTAAGCATGTAAGGTTGTTTGTTCTTGAGAGAAAACTTGTTGTAACTGAGCAAATTGTGAGTTCAGTGAGTGAGTGGAGGACGTACTTCCATAGGTGGAAGTTGGGGAATCATCTTGTGCATAGGTGCATAAGTGATTGAGTAATTCTTTTCTTATTATGAGTTGATTAATAAAAGAGTGAGTGAGTGGAGGACGTAGACTTATCAGAAGTCGAACCTTGTTAAATCCTTGCGTTGTTTATCCATTGCTTTTATTTCCGCTGCTAGAGAACTGTTCCTTTACTGTTCTTACTATAATCGAAAAATTTACAACATTTGGACAAACACTCAATTGACCCCCTCTTGAGTGTCACTTGGACTTACAATTGGTATAAGAGCCTAACTTCTTGAAAGGGTAACACCTAGAAAAGTAAGACATAATGGCTACTCAAGAAATGACCAGTGGACGAGGAGGATCAAGGTTGCCAAAGTTCAATGGAACCAACTATCCTTGGTGAAAAAATTGCAAGAGAAATCTGATCATTGGCACAGACTATGAGTGCTGGATGATCATCAAGAATGGACCAAGGAAGGTGGCTGACAATTCAGATGAAACAGAGAAGAAGGAGAGTAAGTACACTACTACAGATCTGAAGACTCTCGAGAAGATTGCAAAGGCCATGTCACTACTTCAATAAGGTATTGCTGACAATGAGGTAAGTCGTATCTTAGCATGCTCTACTACTAAGGAAATACGGGAAACCCTAGAATTAGCCTATGAAGGCACTAGTGAAGTCAGGAGATCTAAAGTTGATATGCATGTCTAAATATGAAACTTTTGATATGAACCGAGATGAAAATATAAGAGATATGTTTACTCGTTTCATGCAATTATCAATGAACTTAAATCTCTTGGAAAAACTTTACTAATGAAGATTTGGTGAGAAAGATCTTGAGAAGTTTGACAGGTAAATGGCTGCCCAAGGTGACTGCTATTCAGGAGGCTAAGGATCTAAGACCTTGTCCATAGAACAACTTATTGGGTCATTAATGACTCATGAGATGTTGGTGGATTCAAAGGAGGAAAGCACAACCAAAAGTCGTGGGTTAGCTTTGAAGGGTGAGGAGAATGATGAAGATCTGATGAGATTGGACTCATGGCTAAGAGGTTTGAGAGGAGTCCAGAACGCAGTTCAAGGGGAAGTCTTGGAAGAACAAGGGCAACTGAAGAAGACCAGTTCCAGCACTGGTTGCTTCAAATGTGGAGAAACTGGACACATGATCAAGGATTGTCCAGCATGGAAGAATGATAAAGGAGGACAGAGAGAAGAAAATGACTAAGAGGGCTATGCTAGCCGCCTGGGGTGATTCTGATTCAGGTGGTGAAAGCGAGGAAGATGAAGCCCTAAGTGTGTGATGCAGTGATTGGAGACATAGACCAGAAGCAGACCATTTAGGAAAGAAAGGACACTGTGTCTCATGGCAGGAAGCAGCTCTTCCGACGAAGAACAGGTAACTATTTCTAATATGCAAGAACAAATGAGATATTGTGATAGAGATGAGTTACTAGGTTTTATTGATTCTGCTATTGAACAAAATGTTAAAGGTAATGCTGCTTATAAAGCTAACAAAAAGAAGTTGAGAAGGTAACTCGAAACTTAGACCTAAGTGAAAGCCGTTCTGCTGAACTTGAACTTATTTGTACAGAACTGAAAGAAAAAATTTCAGAGCTTGAAATAAGTTTGGATCAGAAGAATATTGAGCTTGAGATGCTAAGACCTCAATCAGATTTTTCAAAAACTGATTTTTATCAAAACAATGATAGAGGATTTAGTAAACTCAAGGAGGCTGAAGTTGAAGGTATAAATTTCGAGTTACTCAAACAGAAAAGCTTTACTTTAGAACATTCTGATTTAATTTTGGCTCATAATTATCTGATTGATGATGTGGAAGAATTGTTCAATGAGTATGTGGATTTGAAAGCTTCTTTTGCTAGCACAAGTGGTCCTAGTGTTAATGTTGAAGACTTATGTTTGGAATATGAGGGTAAGATCTGTGATCTTCAATCCGAATATACGAACTAAGAAAAGGCAAGAACATTGCGACCACTTCTGAACCAGATCCAGAACTGGTTTCAAAACTTAAGGATGAGCTTCATAAGGCAAAGTTGGATCTTGCCATTGCTGCAGAATTTAATGAAGCTCAACTTAAGAAACTTGAAACCAAGGAACAGGATTTGAGTGACTGCTTGAGACAGATGAACAGGTTGCTCGATGCTCAGAGTACTTTAAACATTCTGACCTCACAACCTGGTAATCCTCAGAGGTTTGGATTAGGGTATTCTGGAACCAGTTCCCAACACCACCAAAGTTGGGAAGAGATGAGACTTGGATTTCTGAATTCAAGAGAGGTAAGTACGTGTTTGCAAAGGACATGCACGTATGTACCTACTGTGTAAGAATGGTCATGTTATTAATACTTGTTGGACTAAGCAAAAACATGATAAAAGAAACAGTCTCATGTTCACAATGCCATTATCAGAAGGGTCACACACACAATTGGTCTAACAATGGAAAACATGATAAAACAAGAAGACCAATGTAAAACAAATCTGGGTTAGAAAGGACAGAGTCAAACCAGTTTCCAAGGACAAGGAACCCAAGAAAATCTGGGTTCCTAAAACTAAACCTTGATTTGTTTGTGCAGGTTAGAGTGAGAGCAAAACCATACTGGTATTTGGACAGTGGTTGCTCAAGACACATGTCAGGAGATAAAAGTCAATTTCTCTCACTCGTAGCCTATGAAGGAGGAAGTGTCACCTTTGGAGACAATAGCAAAGGTTTGATTAAAGGTATAGGTAAAGTTGGTAAGACACTTTCTCAAGCTATTAATGATGTTTACTTGTAGAAGGTTTGAAACATAACCTCTTGAGCATTTCTCAACTATGTGACAAAGGAAACCATGTTGAATTTGAAACCAATCTTTGTCATATAGTCAACACTGAAACAAGGGAACTGGTCTGCAAGGGATTTCGACATAACAATGTTTACATAACATTTTTAAGTCAGATTCCAAAGACCAGTGCCACTTGTCTTAGTGTTATAAAGGATGATCATTGGCTGTGGCATAAGAGACTTGGACATGTAGTTTTTCTTTGCTAAATAAACTGAGATCTCAAGACTTGGTGACAGGTTTACCTAACATCAAGTTTGCGCAGATCATATTTGTCATGAATGTGCTAAATGTAAACATGTCAAGTCCTCTTTTCAGCCAAAGAAGTTTGTAAGCACAACTAGACCTTTCGAACTTGTACACATGGACTTGTGTGGGCCCATGCGTGTGCAAAGTCGAAATGGTCATAGTTATGTGTTTGTGTTAGTTGATGATATTTTCTCTTCACTTGGACAATCTTTTTGAAGTTTAAAATAAATAAACTTTGAAGAATTTGAAATTCTGGTAAAACAAGTCCAAAACAAGATTAGTCATCAACTGGTCTCTATCCGGTCTGATCATGGTTCTGAATTTGACAATGTCAGCTTGTAACCTACTATAATGATCATGGTGTATCTCACAATTTTCCAGCTCCTAGATTTCCACAACAATTGAAAGGAAAAATCGCACTATAGAAGAAATGGCAAGAACAATGCTTCTAGATAGTGGTCTTCCTGGAAACTTCTGGGCTGAGGCTGTGAGTACTGCGTGTTATATTTTGAATAGGTAATGTTGAGACCTTTACTGAAGAAAACACCTTATGAGCTCCTTAGGGGAAGAAAACCAAACATTGTACATTTACGTGTTTTTGGGTGCAAATGTTTTGTACACAACAATGGTAAATCAAGTTTGGACAAGTTTGATCCTAGGAGTGATGAGGTTGTTTTCGTTGGATACTCTTCACACAGCAAGGCATACAAAGTTTTCAATAAAAGAACCTTGTGTGTTGAAGAAAGTATCCATGTCTTTTGATGAGACTAACATGTTCACAAGCATGTGCAGGTTGAAGATGCTGATGAGTTCGAAATTGGTATGCTGAACTTTACAGGAGCTAAGGATGAGAAGGTGCTGAACCAGGCTCACCACACAACTCTCATAGAGAGGAAGAGTCTGGTCCAGCACAGAATCAGGTAGCTCAAGAGGTAAGGGAAGGAGATAGTGACTCAGATGCTCATCCACATGAAGATGATGCAGTGAGACCACTATGGAAACTGGTTCACCTGCTCAAAACAACAATGAGACAGGGGGAACCAGTACAGAAACAGGTTCAACATTAGAAGGCACAAATGCAAACTTTGATATGAACAAATTTTTAAGTACAAGCTCTCCCCACTGATCTAATCATTAGTGAATTAACAAGGGGTGCAGACAAGGAACTCTACTTTGCAAAACTTTTGTGCATTCTATTCCTTCTTATCAAATGTTGAACCTACTGACTATAAGGTTGCTTTAACGGATCCAGATTGGGTTCTAGCCATGCAAGATGAACTCAATCAGTTTGAGAGAAATCAAGTATGGCATCTTGAACCCAGGAGGAGAACATGTCTGTTATTGGAACTAAATGGGTGTTCAGGAACAAATTGGACGATTCAGGAATTATAGTCAGAAACAAAGCTAGGCTAGTGGTTCAAGGGTTTAATCAACAAGAAGGAATTGATTATGATGAAACCTTTGCTCCAGTAGCCAGGCTTGAAGCT
The DNA here is from genome assembly GCF_026745355.1 of Beta vulgaris subsp. vulgaris. Lineage (NCBI taxonomy): Eukaryota > Viridiplantae > Streptophyta > Magnoliopsida > Caryophyllales > Amaranthaceae > Beta > Beta vulgaris. The sequence continues at coordinate 44,745,625 of NC_079207.1, read as the reverse complement.
ATCAGGATATTAATTGCATTTCGCTTCAAATGAACTTTAAACTCTTTCAAATGGACGTTAAGACAGCCTTTCTTAATGGTTATTTGAAAGAAGATGTTTATGTAAAGCAACCCCTGGTTTTGAGGATAGTGACTTGCCAAATCATGTTTTTAAACTCGACAAAGCTCTTTATGGTCTCAAACAAGCTCCTAGAGCTTGGTATGAGAGACTTTCCAGTTTTCTTTTAGAAAATGGCTATAAGAGAGGATCCGTTGACAAGACACTATTCTTGAAAGAAAGGGGAACTGATCTGTTAGTGGTCCAAATATATGTTGATGATATTTGTTTGGAGCTACTAACCTGATTTGTGTAATGAGTTTGCAGATTTGATGAAGAGCGAATTTGAGATGAGTATGATGGGAGAACTTGGATTCTTCCTTGGCTTCAAATCAAGAAACCAAAGATGGAATCATGATCCATCAACAAAATACCTCAAGGAGCTGCTGAAGAGGTATGGTCTGCAAGATAGCAAGTCCTATGAAACACCTATTCCAACTTCTACAAAATTGAGCCTTGATGAGAAGGGAAAGGATGTTGAGGGCAAGCTATACAGAGGTATGATTGGCTCATTGCTTTACTTAACAGCCAGTAGGCCAGATATAGTGTTTTCAGTAGGGTTGTGTGCGAGATTTCAAAGCAACCCTAAAGAATCTCACCTAAAGGCTGTAAAAGGATTCTTAGATATCTCAATGGTACTAATGATATGTGTTTGTGGTATCGAAAGGGCAGCAGCATGAGCCTCATTGGATACAAGATGCTGACTTTGCTGGATTTATTGTGGACAGGAAGAGACTTCTGAATGGCCCACTTCTTAGGTTCTTGTCTCATTTCATGGGGATCTAAGAAACAAAATTCTGTAGCACTATCCACAGCTGAGTCTGAGTACATTGCTGCTGCTTTGTTGTGCTCAACTCTTGTGGATAAAGTCACAACTAAAGGATTTTGGGGTCTGTTTCGGAAGTGTTCCTATTTTATGTGATAACACAAGTGCAATAAATATTTCGAAAAATCCTGTCCAGCATTCTAAACCAAGCATATTGAGATTAGGCATCATTTTCTAAGGGACAATGTTGAAAAAGGTAATGTTGAGTTGGTGTTTTGCAGGTCAGAAGATCAACTAGCTGAATTACTTACAAAACCTTTGAGCAGAGAAGTGTTCATCAAGCTTCGTACCTTGTTGGTATGATTAAGATTAGACAATGAGTTCTTAGGTCTTGACTTGTCCCTTTGGCTAGTCAAATGATGTCAATTTGTGTATATATTTGTTTTTCTTTTGTACATATTTTTTCTCTTGCTTTTTAGGGCTCACAAAGTTCTTATGCGATGCTGAACTGATCATCTTAGTACTCGGGTACTTGAACATACGTCTTAAAAAGGTAAGTTGGCACAGACCAGTTGCAGACCACTTGGGAACCAGTTCTTGAGGCGGTTATTCTCTGAATATTTTATTTTTCCAAATTTCAATTTAGGAAAATAAATGAAGTGACGGTTGTAACTAAGGGAACTGCAGTTTGGGAAGAACGGATATATTTTGCTGAATCTCCGTTTGATTATTTTCTTGCCATCTTATATATATTCTTGCATGTGATTATACTTTCCTTATTTCTTTCTTATTCCTTTGATCACATATTTTTCCTGATATTTTTTCCTTTCTCTGCTTATATTCTCTCGACCAAACCCTAATTCCTTTTCGCTACTTCTTTCTTTCTCGAATTCTTGAAACACAAATTGTTCATGTTTTATTTTCTTGTACTTAAGTGCTCAAAACAGAGTGAATTCAATCTCATTATGTCAAAAAGGAGGAGTACTAGGTTGGTAGAAAAGGAGGTTGACGAATCTCCCAAATTGAAACTAAGAAAATAAAGGATGTGGCTGAACCAGTGGAGGAACCGGTTATGGAGGAAGAGGTTAAAGATGAGGAAGAAGAACCTTTAATACGGAGGAATTCAAAGAAGCCATCAACCACAAAATCCTCCACTACACCCAAATCCACCACAAATCTACCACCACAAAAGCGATATCTCCAAAATCAACCGCCAAAACCACCAAAACCGCCACTTCCAAAGTTACAAAAACCACCACTCCCAAAAAGCCTGTCACACCAAAATCAAAGGCTCCCTCACCAAAACCAGTTGAGGAGTCTAAGCCAGAGGAGTCGGAGCCGGTGAGTGAGTCAGAACCAGAAAATCAGGAGGTGGAGGAAGAAGAAGTTGAGAAGGAGGTTACCAAAACTACAAAACAGCCAGTGAAAACCACCAAGCCCAAAATCACTACCCCTAAGCTCACACCCAAACCAGTGGAGAAATTAAAGAAGAAGGAAGGTGTTGATGTTGAGGGGGAAGTTACTGAGAAGGAGGGTGTTGCTAGCAAGGGCACAAGGGTAAAGATGGTTGCTGGGAAGAATGCTGAAACTTCCAAAGGCAAGGGGATTGCACAGGAACCAAAATCAGACCGGTTCCCAGTTGACAAAAACAGGAAGCTGCCTGCTATTGTTACTGTAGAGGGTTCTAAACCCAAGAAAAGTAAGTCTATCACTCCCGAGCCTTTGTATGATTTGAGGGATTGGTCTATTCTGGTTGGTTTTTCTGTTGCAAAGAGTTGGGTTGATCAGAAATTCTTGCGCGAGGTTAAGGAAGCTTTAGAATTTTAGAAATGGTCTATTTTGTTTGCAAAAGAACTTGATGTGTTTATTCCTTTGGTTGAGGAATTTTATGAACACCTGCATACCAAGGACGATGGGTCTTACTTTGCTTTTGTTAAGGGCACTCCCATTAATTTATCTGAGAAGTTTTTGGCTGAAATTCTCAAAGTCCCAAACAAGGGACTTGATGTGTACTCAAGGGAGAACTGGCCCACAGTTAAAGGACTCACAGCAGAAAAGATCCAGACCAGGTTGTTCACTAGTCCACCTGACCCTAAGCAGGGGTACACCATTGGTCACTTACGGGAGCCAATCATGAGGATATTTCATACCATAGCCTCAAAGATTGTGTTTCCCAGAGCACAAGGCCGCATGAGTGTCCGGTTAATGGATAGTGTTCTCATATACTGTCTCATGGAATATATTCCAGCCAACCTCCATGCTATGGTGTTGGTCACCTGATCTGCTGTGTGGAGAAGGCTAAGCATGCACTGCCCTATGGAGGATGGCAAACCTTAGTATTCAAGCATTGGAAAATTCGTATGGTGGGAGACTATGGCACCATGTCTCATCTTATGAATCAGATTAAAGGTCAGAAGGGCATGTCATATGCAGGTGGTGTTCTGAAAATGAAGGGTAAAGCAAAGGGTGATGCAGTTGGTGCAGGGACCCGTACGGAATCAGTTCAGGCTACTTATGCCTTGGTGAAGCAATTGAGTGACCAGAACCAGATGATGTAGAATATGCTTAATAGTGTTTCTCAACTTTGCACTGCTCTTCAGGAATCCTACAGGAGAGTTGAGGTTCGCCTTGACAAAGCTGGTACTCAGGGTAGAGAGGATTCTGAGGCAAAGGAAGAGTCATCCCATGCTGCTGGTGATGAAGATGATGATGAACTGGTTTCCGAGGAAGAGAAAGAAGAAGAGGATGAGGAAGAGAAAGAAGAAGAGGAGGAGGAAGAGAAAGAAGAAGAGGAGGAGGAAGAAAATGCAGAAGATGTTTCAGAGAATCTTGAGGAGGAAGAAGATGATGGGACTGAAAACGACTCTGGAGCGATTAATTTCTTCTCTTTTCTTCTTATATTATTTTGCTGCTAACACCTCTCTTTTATTGAACTTTCTATCTGGTTAACCCCTTCCCAAATTACAAAAACATTTAATCTTATGTAATTTGGTCTACTACTGGTCTGTCATAACTATTATTTAGGACTTGTAGCTTTTGGTACTTTGCAAGAACAATGGTAGCATCAGCATCCCTAGAATGCTGTCTGAGCTGCCTATTTAGCATGAACTTAATGTAATTGGTAGTTTATCTACTGGTTGTGTTTTTTTATTTGTTAATTTGTTTGTTTCCTTGATTTATTTTGATGATGCCAAAAGGGGAAGCATGTGTGAAGTTCTGTGATCTTTTCCACCTAATCTTAGGGGGAAGCAGGTCTGGTGTTACAACCTATGTGTGTTGCAGCAACGGAAGCAGGTCTGGTGTTACAACCTGTGTGTGTTGCAGCAACTAGAGCAAGGCTTAGTGCCTTGTTAGAGGTGACAGACCAGAAGTGGTCTGGAAGTGAGTGTATTCAAAGCACTTTACTTATTTTCACCCTAATGGCTTAGAAATAAGTCTGAACAACTATTGATGTTCTTCTTGCGAATGCTTGTTTAAGTCTAAGAGCTCTGAGTCTAGTTGGTATTTGTCCCTTGTACTTAGAAACTCTTTCTTAAACTGTTGTCAGTTAGTTGTGAACTGGTGTACTTGTAAAAATGATGCCTAATCTGCAGGAACAGTACCAAACCAGTGCCTTGAGTTCTTTCTTAAGAATTCAAATTTTTTTAAAAAGTTCTCAAAACTAATGATATTATTTGCAGGGTGACATCATGTGCGACGTAGATGTTGAGTTCCCTAGTTTGAGTTTTGATTGATGACAAACCACATTGAACTTTCATATTGCATGCATTTTCTGGTTGCATGTGCAGGTATTAAAAGAACAAGTTCAATGGATGAAAAGACAAAGCTTGTGAAGCCAAGTCTTGAAGAATTGCATGAAGACCAAGATCATTTTGTAATACCCTTAGATCTTAGATGCAATGTAAGTGGTATAAAGGTTTTGATGCACTAAAGGTTTGAAACTAGAGAGATGAGCTAGTTGTGGATGACAAGAAACCTCGGTTACTTGTCATACACAACTACATGTAAAACATGGTTGTTTGGAACACTCTGGGAACAGATCTGAACCAGTTGTCTAGGATTTACTTCATGCATTCGTATTTTAGGAAAGTTTTTCTTTCCACGCAAAATTACTTTTCAAAATACATGAATGCATCGTTTGTTGTGCAAGGAAGATTTCTTAAGTATGGCAAGTGTATTATGTGATATTATACCGAGTATATATTCCTTGAAATAATTTCCATAATTCTAAGGAAAATATACTCTCATAATATCACCTATTATTTACGAGCCAAAGGCTTACTTAAGTAGTTCTGGCTAGTACACAAACCCTAAGCTTTTGCACGCATATTTTTAGAATACTCTAAGCAAAAGCATTTCATCTCTTGACCTCTTAAATCTAAGCACAAACCCTAATACAACATAGACCTTAAACTACTCTCATTCTAAGCATGTAAGGCTGTTTGTTCTTGAGAGAAAACTTATTGTAAGTGAGCAAATTGTGAGTTCAGTTTGCTAGGGAAGTTGATCGGGGATCAACCTCATTTGAATCATCATAGTTGGTGGTTGGGTCGAACTTCAATAGGTGGAAGTTGGGGAATCATCTTGTGCATAGGTGCATAAGTGATTGAGTGTAATTCTTTTGTTATTCTGAGTTGATTAATAAAAGAGTGAGTGAGTGGAGGACGTAGACTTATCAGAAGTCGAACCTCGTTAAATCCTTGCGTTGTTTATCCATGGCTTTTTTTTCCGCTGCTAGAGAACTGTTCCTATACTGTTCTTACTATAATCGAAAAATTTACAACATTCGGACAAACACTCAATTCACCCCCCCTTTAGAGTGTCACTTGGACTTACAGAAGATAGTGCCCATTTTTTTCCCACCACGATGCAGCAATATTCATTCATAAGAGGACAAAAAAGAGTTGGGGTTTAGAATGGGGGATAAGAGAGGTGTGGGAGGGAGAATTTAAGGGTCTAAGCTGAAGAAGCAAGCAGACAGAGGAGCGAGAAATGAAATTGGGTGGAGGGAAAACTCGGGTTTTTTCTTTTAGAAAAATATCAAAAAATCTACTTCAGTCTTGTGAACCGGATCAAATTTTAGAAAATCGGAGCAGTCTCTAAAATATTCAGTTCACTAAAAGACCGGATTCCACCAAATCGGAGCGAGAAATTATTTTCGGATGCGGTTTTCGGAAAAAGAGATCTGTTACTAAGTGAAAGATAAGGTTTTTTTTCCACTAATGTTAAAGAGCGCTCTTAAGACCCGTAATTAATGAGGGATGGGGGTAAAAACTCTATATAAAATAAGCATATCAAACTCCCACAAGCTAGACTTTTGCTTGTCCCTAAGCAAAAGTTGTATGAAAATCAAGAGTTCAAGGAAGCAATAATCGTTTCACCCCAACATAAAATCATTGCAAAACCATTTAGGTTACTCTAGATCAAATCCAAGCACACCACAAATCACAGTTTGTATAGCAAAACAAATAAGCACTAATCAGGGATAATAATCAAAAGAGTCCACTAGAAATGCACTACAAATCAATGAGAAGGATCTCACAAGGGGATTCTCCACTCATTTGTAAAACACTCTCCAAGCAATTAAAATGACTGCTTTTATCTAACCCCAAGTGCCCCATCCTAACTCTCACACTCATTTGTTTGAAGGGTGATCAATGACACTCAATTTCCAAACTTCACCATGTTAGTCCATAAGCTTGATCAATGTTTTCACATTAGGTAACTATACATGCAAACAAATTAAATCATATGACTCATTAAAGATTGTAATGGGGCTCACGCTAGTAGGTGAAATAAATATATAGGAACGTAGTGCTCATGGATATGAAGTGTTACTTCAATTTTGTTGAACAACCCACATAATATATTAAATTTCACTACAACAAATTTTCTTTTCTCACTTCTCTTTTCATTTTTCATAGAATCCAAGCAAAGATTTTCAACTCAATGTTTTTCACTTATTTTTGCTATTATACTTTTGTTTGAAAGCCTTGTTTGTTCGATTTTGAAATTTTTTACTTTAGCTACTAGCTTATAAGGATAAGGAGAATCATCAATTAGGACTCAAAAATAATGCAGAGTCCTTCTTTTACCATGTACACCATTTTTTTTCTCATAAACAATGATAACCGATTTCATCCAAAAAAATGTTACCAAAACACATTTCCTAATACTTCACAACCAAAGGTAGAGGGATGTATTTTTGGAAAATAAGGAGCTCATGTTTGATTGGCCATCCTATACTCCCTCCGTTTCCTAAAGATCTTCCCTCCTTCCGTTTAAGGGTGTTTCCAAAAGATCTTCCCTCTTTTGCTTTATTCCTTATTTGACAAAACAAATTTCCCTATTTACCCTCTCATGTCACTATCATATGGTCCACCATTACATTATTAATTCAATTTTACTCCCTTTCTCTCTCCTACTTTAACCCCTTTATATTTGTTTACTTATCTTAACCCCTTTCTCTCTCCTACTTTACTCACACCATGCCCCACACAACTTGATTTTCCTTGGTATCTGTAGGAACAGTAAGTGGAAAGATCTTTAGGAAACGGAGGGAGTACTTCATTATCAATGGAGAGAAAGCACAAGTTCTAGAATCCCTTAGGGAAGTGGTCATACACACATGAAAAGAAAAAAAGGGAATATATATAATTTTAAGGCATAGAAGCTCACAGTTAAACCTAAACGTGCTTGTAAGACAAATGGAATTCCACAATTGTGTTTGTTATTATAGATCAAAGTACAAAAATTCCATGCTATGTTAATCAATCATTGTTTTATCGTGTCTGTCAGCACTAGGCATCAACTTGTTCTTTCTCTTGCTTGGAAATCTTTCGTTCCTCAAGTGAATCCGTACTAAGTCACCCTCCTTGAATCTAGGTTGGCGCCTATGTTTGTAGCTCTCGCCTTGTATTGTGTGTTCATCTTCTCAATTTGAGCTTTTACTTGAGAACAAGTCTTGTTTAAAGCTTCCGACCTCTTCTTTGAATCCGCATGAATCTCACTTTTAGGAAGAGAAATAGGATCAATGAGGAGAAAGCGATTAACACCATAAACTACCTTAAATGGAGAATGTAAGGTAGTTGATGAATGAGAACGATTATAAGCAAATTCCGCATGTGCTAGTTTCACATCCCAATCTTTTCGAGTCTTACTCACAAGACCACACAACAAGGAGCCAAGGGTGCAATTTGTTACCTATATTTAGCCATTAGTTTGAGGATGATGACTAGTGCTAAAAAGAAGCTTTATTCCCACCATCTTCCATAAACATCTCCAAAAGTGAATAATGAATTTCGAATCCCTATCCTAAACAATCTGTCTAAGAATTCCATATAGCATAATGATCTCCTTAAACTATAAATCAGCAACATGGGGAGAATCATTTGTTTTGTGCATGGGAATGAAACGAGCCATATTTGAAAACCTATCCACAACCACCATGATAGCATCCCTGCCTCTTTGAGTCCTAGGCAGCCCCACAATGAAGTCGATGCTCACACTATCCCATGGAAGATACGGAACATGTAAAGGAGTATAGAGTCCCTTATGGAATGAACTTTTAGAACGTTGACAAGTTGCACACTTGCTCCCCACCATATAAACATCTTTGATCATGCTAGGCCAATAGAATCTTTCACTCAAAGTGTTAAGGGTATTTTGTATGTCAAAGTGACCAGCCACGCCTCCACTATGAACTTCACAAACCAAGAGCTCTCGAACTCCAGACTTTGGAACACATAAGTTGTTTCCTTTGAAAAGGAAACCATCTTGAAGCCCGTACATCTCCTTAGGTGCAGCAACCATGGAGCTAAACTCTTCATCATCTTTGTAGAAATCTTTAATATGCTCGAACCCAAACACCCTCTCATCCACCATAGCCAACAAGTAAGATCTCCTTGAAAGTGCATCTGCCACAACATTGTTTTTACCTTCCTTGTACTTGGATGAGAAAGTGAAAGATTAGAGAAACTCAACCCACTTGGCGTGCCTATAATTGAGTTTTTGTTGTCCATGAATGTGCTTGAGTGCCTCAAGATCCGAATGGAGTATGAAAGGTTTAGGCCTCAAGTAGTGTGACCAGGGTCTAAAGCTCGAACAATAACATAAAACTCTCGATCATAGTTGGAGTAGTTTAACTTAGCACCATTAAGCTTCTCATTAAAATAAGAATTTGGCCTCTTCTCTTGGCCGGATTAGAAGAGCACCAATCCCCAATCCACTTGCATCACACTCTACTTCAAAATGCTTGTTGAAATCCGACAAAGCTAGTATAGGGGTGCTACATAACTTCTCTTTCACTTCTTCAAATGCCTTTTGAGCCAAAGTAGACGATTCAAACTCTCCTTTTTTTCAACAAGGCAGTTATATGAGCCATGGTAGATGAGAAATTTTGGATGAATCGTCTATAGAAGGAAGCCAGGAAGCTTCGACATTCATGAGCATTGGTAGGAGCTTTCCATGAAGAGATTGCTTGAACTTTCGAAGGATCAACATGTACACCTTCTTTCGACACTATGTAACCAAGGAATGCAATGCTTGAAACAAAACTCACAATTCTCCATCTTGCATACAATTTTTGTTCCCTAAGTTTTTTAAACCAACTTCTTAAGTGCATTAAATGATCATCAACATTTTTACTATAAACAAGGATATCATCTAAGTAAACAACAACAAATTTATTTAAAAAGGAATAAAGTACCTTATCCATGAGTCTCATGAAAGAACTTTGGGCGTCGCGTAAGTCAAAGGGCATCACCATCCACTCATAAAGACCTTGCTTAGTCTTGAAGGCTGTTTTCCACTCATCTCCTTCTCTAATCCTCATTTGATGATAGCCACTCCTAAGGTCAATTTTCGAAAAAATCGAAGCTCGTATCCATTGAGTTCATCAAGCATATCCTCCAATCTAGGCATGGGAAACCTATACTTCATAGTTATGTTATTCACAACCTACTATAATTACACATTCTTCATGTTCCATCTTTCTTAGGCACAAGGAAAGTTGGAACTGCACATAGACTCATACTCTCTCTCACGTATCCCCTTTCAATCAACTCTTCAATTTGGTGTTGCAACTTTTTTCAAGCACTTGGATCACACCTATAAGTTGGTTTATTAGGTAGAGGAGCTCCCACAACCAAGTCCATGACATGGTCAATGCCTTTCAAAGGTGGCAACCCTTGTGGGAGTTCTTCTGGAAATACATCTTTATACTCCTTCATGACTGCATCAAGCTTCGGTTCACTTGGCTTCTTCTCACTAACCATAGCATGTCTCACAAACAGAGCATAGCACATTCCCTCTTCTTCTACCTCTTTCTCGAACTCCTTGTTTGAAAGCAACACACTAGACCTTCTTTATTCTCTCTTGTGGATCACGTCAATAGGAGCCAAAGGATGCAATCTTATCCTCTTTGTTCTAACAAAAATAGAATACATGTTGGAGTCCCCTTCATGAATCACTTTTCTATCAAATTTTCATGGTCTCCGTAGCAAAACATAACAAGCACTCATAGGAAGTACATCACATCATAGCTCATCTTTGTAGCTTCAAATTGATAAAGAAAGTAGTGCTTGTTTCTTTACCTTTAGCCCCGTATCATCAAGCCAACTTAGTTTGTAAGGGTGTGATAATCCCTCACAACAAGGCTCGATTTCTTCACCACATATGCCACCACTACATCGGTGCAAGAACCACTATCAATGATCCTGTTACAAGTGTTTTCACCCACCTTGCAACGAGTATGAAAAAAGTTATCCCTTTGTTCTTTGCTTGGGAGGCAATCAACATGTAAAACCCTCCTCACAACACCAATAAGTTTTCCATCATCCTCGTTATATGCATCTTCCTCATTACACTCACCATATTATTCTTCTTGTGGCACAAATTCATAAAGCTCCTCTTCTTCATTCAGCGTCATATATTGCCTCATAGTAAGAGCTTTCTTGGTTGGACAATTACTAGCAATATGCCTTCTCCATTGACACTTGAAACACTTCCTATTCTCTTCAAATTTTTCTTTAGGGATGAACACCTTTTGTTTTTCCACCCTTTTATCATCTTTGTATGCATTGTCTTTCTTAAAACTCTCATAATTTTTATCAGAAGATGAATAAGAATGATAAGATGAAGAATGTTTAAAAGAATTACCTGTTTTTGAATAGGGAACTTTCAAAAGTATGATAGCTAGACACCTCTATTTTCCTTGCTATGGCACGATTCACCCCCTTGATGTAGCGAGCAATCTTGAGAGCGTCCTTTTCGTCCAAGTAGCAAACAAGACATAATTTATCAAACTCCATAGTGCGCTAATGCACACTCAATGTATCTTGGCACAAAGCTGTCAATTTGATTTATTGCTTTTTCTCAAAGTCACTAGGTAAGAACTTCTCCTTGAGCTTCTGCTTCAACTTAGTCCAACTACTAAGCTTCTCATTTCCTCTTCTAGCTCACTTAGCTTTCAAGTTTTCAACCCAAATTCCAGCACACTTTGTTAACCGAATCGAAGGAATCTTGAACCTCCTTTGATCATCGTATCCCCTATAGCCATATACCTTCTCCAATTGCCTAATCCACTCAAGTAAATCTTCAGGATTAGTATCACCTATGAAATCCCCCAATTCTAACCCTTTATCATCATTGAAATTAGGTTTCACAACCCTAACTTCCTCCATATCTTCATCATCCAAATTCCCTATGTAACCAATGTTATTTTTATCTAACTTCTTTGTGATTATAGAATGTATAACATCCATTCTAGTTTCAAGTCTACTAACATTACTAGAATCCGCGTTATACTTAATTTGAAAATCAAATTGTTGGTTAATTAAATCAGCATGAGCGTTTGTGATATTCTCTAACTCACGTTCCATATCAACCAAGTACTCACAACAATAATAACCACACACCACACAAGAAGCACAACAAACCTAACACCACCAAAAGATTGAAAATTTAGAGAATAAAAGTATCAACTTACTTGGACCTTGAGAGAGTATAATCCCTTCTATCCTCACCCTCCGGGAAAATCTGATACCACTTGATATGAATGCACAACTAGGATAGTTGAACACTCAAGAACTTCAAACAATACACCAAGAATCCGGATATCACTAGTATAATAATTGCTTATTGTTGCGGTTTTACCTATACGCAACAATATATCACGTAAAAAGAAAAGAAAAAATATAAAATAACCATATTGTTGCGGTTTCGGCTAAAAATCGCAGCAATATGTTTTAAACAGAATTTTATGAAATTTGTTTACTATTTGACCAAACATATTGCTGCAGTTTCTAGCAAAAACTGTAGCAATATATTGAAATAATATAAAAAAATATTATTTTGATCTATTGTTGCGGTTCCTTCTAAAAACCGTAGCAATAAGCTTTTAAAATTAATATAATAGGACAAATCTAGGGCTTCACTCCTTATCCTCTCAGTAATTTCACGGCTCATCTCTCTCTCCTCCACTCATCAGTTTCACGCCGCACTCCCTCTCCTCCCATCATCTTCTTTAATCCTCTAAACCCTCTCATCCTCTCATCATCTATCTTCTCCTGTTCGTCGCCTAAAACTGGGAAAGCAATACGCAACACGCCTGTTCGTCTCATCCTATCTCTTCTTCAGTTCGTCGCCTCTCATCTCAGCCACACGCAACACGCAATACCCTCTCATCCTCTCTCTTCTCCTGTTCGTCGCCCCTCATCTCAGCCATTGCAACACTGGGGCTCTTAAGATCTGTTTTAGATTTCACTTTTATATTTCAATTTCGGTTGTTACTGAATTTTAACATGTTAGTTGAATTTTGGACATCGTCTTTTTTCATTTTTAGATCTAGAATTTTGAATTTTTCTTCAAGTTATTGAAATTCTTACATATTAAAAATTGCATTTATCTTGACATAGATCTGATATTTGGGTTTAATTTTTGGTGTATGGACTACAAAGCTTGTACTGAATTGATTTTTGTACTATAATTTTGATTTTTTTTTTTAATCGGCCTTAAATATATTGTAATAATATATTTCAATCTGTCTTTTTGTATTTTTTATGTTTTTGAATTTTGTATAATAATTTTTTTGTCATTAGTTTCAATTAGTAATGTTTTATTTTCTTCAACCTTTTTGTCTTTCAAACTTGATGGCAAAATGCAAAAAAAAAAATTAAAAAAAAAATTTTACCTGTACCAATAGCTATTGTTGCGGTTTTGGCTAGGAACCGCAACAATAGGTGTGATATATTGTTGTCGTTTTGGCGAGGAACCGCAACAATATGCTTTATAAATCAGATATAAAATAAATATATTGCGGCGGTTTTACCTAGAAACCGCAGCAATATGTTCAAATATTGATGCGGTTTAAAATCGCAGCAATATATTAATTACCAATTGCTGCCCCCTTAATTGTTGCGCGGCCAAAATCGCTGCAATAGGTCACTTAATAACCACACCAATAAGCATTTATTCTACTAGTGTATGATAACTAAAATAATCACTCGTAAATATTTTAGTTAACTCTTAATCTCACTCAAACCACTCATGGAATTAAGTAGATTAAACACTAGTTAATTAACAATCCTGAAAATTAATTAGTGATCGAAAGTAATTACAAGGCACAATTAAAATAAATAACAAGGTTTTTGTCTAAATCATTCATGCTCTTGTAACGTAGCATGACATGTTTATTTATAAAAACAAGAATCAACTTGCCCTCCAATCAACCAAGCCATTCGGCCACCATAGAGTATTTTAGGAAAGTATTCTCCCTTGATTCTAGCCTAGAATCTAACTAGAATTTAAGGAAACAAAAACTTAAGGAAAGATGACAAATCTTTCCTTAAATACATAAGGACGAGACGGCCAACTAGCCCTCTAAGTTAAGGAAACTATTTCCTAAAATACAACCATGACATTAAGACTAAAAAGATCCGAAATTAACAAGATATTTTCGTACTTGTTGAAAGCTAAACAACTCAACTAACGTAACTAACATTTTAACTAAAAATGACATTAAGTTAAACTGGTAAGTAGTTTATTCTTCGAGCCAAGTGGCAAATGACACAAAAGCATTGTTGTAGGTCTTCAAAATGAACCCCATGTGTTCCATAAGAAGGGAAATTAACTCTACTTAACTTGATGCATTTGGATTAGCATCAGGGGCAGCGTTTGTCCAAAGCTTGTACTTCCAGACTGATTTGTTTAAGAGAGTGAGCTATGCCAGCGTTGTAATGTAAAGGAAATTATTTTGCAAAGAAAATGTTTATAACGGGCTGAAGTAAAGGTTACGAGTTTTCCACTCATTTTGGAATTGTGTTTGTTTTGTATTTTTTTCTCTGAATTTGCAGGTTTAGTGTTAAGAGCTCGGAATCGAAAGTGGAGCAAGATAAAGATGTCATCCTAGATTAAGGATTTGTATTTAGATAGTTGATTCAGGAATAGTTACTGTTATTTCTTTGTATATAATTTTGGGAATTAAAGTAGAGTTATTTGTGTATTTAATGATATTTTTCTGATGCGAGTTAATTTATTTAAGAGTTAATTTTATTTTATGGATGTCGAGTGTGTTCTGCTAGCAACTCGAAAGAGCGGGGTGTTACACTCAATGTGTTCAAATCCCTTTATATTATCTTATTTCAGAGCCCTTTTCACATATTTCAGCTTCTAAACCACTTGGTACATTTTAGTACCCTGAAATTGAAATTGTATTTCAGATTCCACTTGTCATTAACTAACACCCTGTCCAATTTTGAAAAATCCCTGCTGCTACCTTGTTGCTTGTTATTCCATGTATAGAAATTTCCATAAGCCTTTGCATCTTCAACTCCACAACTACTAATACAGTTCTGAAAATCCTGCATCTCTTTCAGCCTTACAATTCTACCAACCATTTCATGAGTATTCAGAAAGAAGTTGAAATCTCCCATTAAAATCTATGGAACATAGATGGTTTTAAAATAAGCTACACGAGTCATGCAATAAAGCAGATCTCTCTTGTTAACAATTATGAGCATAAATGAAGGAGCATTCAAACTCCTCACCATTCTTTGGAACAATCTTACACTAAACTAGTTGAATAGAACACAAGGACTAACTTGAAACTCAGTAGGGTTCCAAGCTAAAAGAATCCTACCGTCACGATGCATCATGCTATTAGAAGTAAAAGCCCAACCATTACACAATTTTAAGTACAAGGCTCAAAAATTCTTGGCCTTGACTTTTATTTCAAGGAGGCAAACAAAGTTGCCTTTATTGTTTTGCAAAAATAACTTGTGATCTCTCTAGTAATCAACCTTGTTAAATTCTCTGACATTCCAAAACAACAACCTATACATGAGGGCCAGGATTGTTTCCATCTCCTGAATCAACACCCTCCCCTTGACTAGTCGAGTCCACTACTGTTATATTCCGTATTTTTGGAGTTCTATTTTAGCATCATATACAAAATAATAATAATAATAATAATAATAATAATAATAATAATAATAATGTTTGAGTACACTTACAACTTTAATGTAATTATATTATCGTTCGGTTTAGTGTAATTTCGGAATAAATGAAATAAATCGAGTCCTACTAGACCTAATATTACCACACTATAAATAGGAGAGAATAAAAGAAAAAAAGAATTTCAGAAACCCTAATTATATCTTTTGTTTCTCTGTCAGTCGTCTCTCTCAAGCTCTCTCTCTCAGCCGTTTTCTCGCCTCTGCTCTACCTTCCTTCCTTTTCGTTGCGACTGAAAACCTCTCGCAGTCATCGTCGGAAGTCACGCTCGCATCTGGTGGACTGAGCGAAGAGGTTCGAGTGTTCGCGACGAGAATTGTGCGAACAATTCGTGGTTCGAGGCTGTGCAAGCGAGCAGTGGGTGCTCGAGTGTGCGTGTATGGTCTCGAACGAGTCTCAAGAGTTGTGCTAGCTTATGTTTGTGTGGGGGTTTAACGCCTGCGAGAGCGATCGAAGGTTGTGCGACGGTAGTGTTTGTGTGAGCAAGCGAGAAGTAGTGGGTGCTGTTGTGCGTGTGTGAACCAAGCAAGGTTGAGTCAAGCGAAGTCGTGTTGTGCGACGAATCCGGGTGTGGCGCGAAGCAACGTCACTGGTGTGGTGTGCGAGTCACGTGAGGGCCGAGACCCGTGGTGTATCGTGCGTACGGTGCGCTAGCGAGGGCTTCCAGAGTTCAGTTGCCGGTGTTTAACGCCGGCGAGATTAAGTGGTATAAAAACCTAATATATATAATATGATATTATATTAGTCTTAACATTTTATAATCTAATTTTCTATTATATTAAGTTGTAAGTTAATTAATGTGTAATTTGATTAAATTATTAATTAATTAAGTTTGTATAATTAGTTTAAGTTGTTAATCTGCTTCAAGTTGTAAATCTGATTTAAGGTTTTGTAAGTAAGTAAGGTGTAAAGTTAAGAAAGTAGATTATTGATTATTTGTTGCCACGTTATAATGACCTTGCTATTCAAACCTGATTTTATTAGTATTGGACATAAGGACTTGAATGAAGTTAGTAAGTAAGTTAATAAACAATGAGATTAGTTATTGTTAATACTTCGAAATACTAAGTCGATATAGTTAGTCACGTGTTATTTGATAATATTATCAAGGACGTAGCACTGAAGTACTTCGTTACTTGTTTAGGTCCCAATTTCATAAGCGGAACGTTTGTTTAGGCAGCGAAAATTCTTCGCTACAAGGTACGTACGCATACCAGTTCAGTTGCAATTATTAGTATCATGTTAGATTGTGATTTATTCTATCGGAACCTAGAATCATGATAGGGAGCAATTGAGATTGCTGAGATTGTTTGGTAACATGTTTATGAATGGAAATCGATATGTGACATTGTAATGCGTAATTATATCATATCATGAGCATGATTATTGGATTTATACTACTTGATCCATGGTTTAACAAGAATGTTACAAGAAGAAAAGATTTGAGTATTGTTTCTAAGAAAGCATGTTAAATGATTCTATGTTATTGTGGTATGAATGGACAATACTAAGAATGTACTATGACAATAAACTTGTAGTTGGACTCCCTACAAGTGATGAACAATAGCGGGAGTGTGGGACTTGTTCTACACTCCTATGTTAGCCTACTGTGACGACAGTAGTGTCCTGAAAATTTTTGATAACTTAAGTAGTGTGGGACTTATTCTTGAGGGTATGCATACTAAGATGATGGATGTGAGACAGAACGAAACTGTATTTGCATTTCATCTAATAGACCAAGTTGTCTATTATGGAGTAAGTTGCCCGTGTGATTCTAGTAAGATGACGGTGTCCG
This sequence comes from Beta vulgaris subsp. vulgaris, assembly GCF_026745355.1. Classification (NCBI taxonomy): domain Eukaryota; kingdom Viridiplantae; phylum Streptophyta; class Magnoliopsida; order Caryophyllales; family Amaranthaceae; genus Beta; species Beta vulgaris. The sequence continues at coordinate 44,728,457 of NC_079207.1, read as the reverse complement.
TTCACTGCCAACTGATTAAAAAGTAAAGGATGTAATACTATTGTAGTATCATGTCTAGGAATGATCATTATTGCTTTGTTTATGTTTGTATGCATTTAATGGTTTACTATGTACTCAGCATAGTTGATTGTGTGTTATTGTGTGTTTGTTGACCTGTGATGAACCATTGATGCTGTAATGGGGAGCGTTTTAATTAAGCATTATAAGACTATTATGATTTACTTAATTAGTTGTGGTTTGAAAAAAAGGGGTCGTTGATGATTCCCCAGTTGCATTTCAGTTTTCGAGACAAATGATTTGGGTTAACATTCCTTTTGATAAGCCTTGCGTTTCATCGCGGCGGTAACACTCCCAAAGCGATGCGACGTAGTTGTAGACGTGTATGGATTTTGGGGGTGTTACAAAACTGGATTCAGAGCCAGAAATTCCTATTTTCAAAGACATTTTAAGAAGGATTTTAAAATGGGTAGTATGGGATAGGAGCATATAGATTACTTTACGTGCATTAAATCATAGGAATGATTTTATTTGTGATTTCATTTCGTTCCTTGTATTCGTATGTGTTGTTTGATTGATCAATTGAAGTTGTGAAAGATTCTTGAAATCTTCAAATATGAATAAATTAGGAGATGTCACTAGTGGAAAAATGAAGAAGGGCTGTGCTGAAAAATGCCTGTAGGGCTGCGCTTTTTGACAGCAGCCCTTTCAATAGCAGCCCTTCATTTTTTAAGTAGGGTTGCACTACACAAGCACATCCCTTCACAAGGAAGGGCTACGCTTTTTAGGTAAAAGCGCAGCCCTTCCTACCAAAAAAAAAATTAAAAAAATTTGTTTTTTTTTTGACATTTTTTACTCATATATTAATCTCACATTTTCTGAATTTGAACATTTGCATTAAACTTTAAAGTAAACCATCCAAATCCAGAAGAGAAGAAATTATAGATCTACAATGCAACTAAACCCAAATATACAGAAGAGAAGAAATTATAGATCTACAATGCAACTAAACCCAAAACAAACAAAAAAAGAACGAAACGAAAATGAAAAAAAGGAACAAAAACTAATATACAGAAGAGAAAAATTATAAATCTGAAAATACAAGAACATTAATCAAAACAAAGATTAAGAAATTATAGATCTGAAAATACAAGAACTTTAATCAAAAACTGCCTCCAAACATTGACCTAATAATATTTAAATACGTAAAACAAAACCCTAATACATAATTAAGGAAATAATAAAATTCGGAAATACTTAAAATGCCTATTTGGAGCCTTAAACGAACTCGTATGGCTTAAAAAAGCCTATATGTCACGGCAAAACTGTGGGTTTGACTCGTTAGCCAGTTCCGCTTCCGAAAAGGTATCACAATAGGCAATCGGACTCCGTCGGCATAATTAGTGCAAATCATTTCAGGCTTTCTGACGCTTTTCCGTGACTTTTTGATACAGAAGAGAGGATGAGAGAGAAGGAGGAAAGGGAGGAGGGACGTGAGAGAGGAGAGAGAAAGAGGAAAAGGGAGGAGGGACGTGAGGGAGGAGAGAGAAAAGGAGGGATAATATATTTGAAGTCCGCTTAATATTTGAAGCCCGCGAATTTTTTACTTCAAATTTTTTTAAGAAGGGTTGCGCTTTTCTTCAAAAGCGCAGCCCTACATAACAGAAGGGTTGCGCCTTTGAAGAAAAGCGTAGCCCTTCACTTAGTAGGGTTGCGCTTGTAGAAAAGCGCAACCCTTTTGAGTGTGAGAAGGGCTGCGCTTTGCCTAAAAGCGCAGCCCTACTAAGTGAAGGGCTACGCTTTTTTAAAAAAAGCACAGCCCTTCTGTTATGTAGGGCTGTGCTTTTTAAAAAAAGCGCAGCCCTTCACTAGTAGGGCTGCACTTGTAGGAAAAACGCAACCCTTCCTTTTTTTCCCCTAGTGTGTATAAGGATCGGTTAGTGTATAGTGGTTCAAAGGACTAAGTTAAGTTTAAGTTGTTATAAAAGATGTTTCAAAAATGCATGGTGTTGGACTAAAACCTTATTTAAGTATAATCTGATAACCTAACGCCCGGGCCTATAAAATAGGGGAGGATTCGGACGCCTGGGCCAATAAAATAAGGGCTACAATGGATTATAGGATCATGCAAGGAGAGCAGGGTTAAAGTCTAAGCTGGCAAGGATACAGTTTATGCTTCACTTTGTCCCACACATAGAACCTTATCGCTTCGTACATCTTAGGTATGGAGATTTGTGGTCCGAAGAGGGGAATTTTAACAGAGAGAAACATGCCTATTGGAACCAGTAGCTTCCTATCGAAAGCCACTTCCTTTATGACCTCAAGTACTGCGAGATCGAATGACTGGAAGATCCGTGAGGCAAGAGGTTTAAACCCTTATACTTCATCACCATCAGTCCGAAGAACCTACCATGTGGGGGAAAGCTTGGCAGCTAGGGCTGTAGATGGGAGTTCTGAGAACCCAAGAGTTAAACCTGAGCCACAAACGCCACCTATAGTTGCAAAAAGGACAATATACCAAGCGTTTGAGGACGAGTTTATACCCGAGACCTACCAAAACCTTAGAACTATCACCTACATGTCTGATGATGATGGGAACAATAGGACCTTTATCGCAGTAATTGAAGGGGATCAGGCTGCACCGGTATTATATGAGGGAAATGAGGAAGATGGGGACCCTAATGGAAATGAGCATGCTGAAGGGGATCCGATAGAAGAAGATCCTAAAGAAGAGGAGCCTATTGAGGAAGAGGAACCCATAGAAGAGGAAGAACCCCTGGAGGAAGAGGAACCCATTGAGGACGAAGACCCTATTGAGGATGAAGCTGATATGGAAGAAGGAATAGAGGATCTTGAGTCAGATGATGAAGCTCACCGCTATATTCCATTGTTTCCTCTCATCACATATTTAGGATTACAATATCGTTATTTTCTCATATTTATTTATTTAGTTCAGTGTTAATAAGGTTTGCATGCCGAATAGTGATTAGCATTATTTATACATACATATACCTATATATATATAGTTAACTGAACTAGAAAGTAAGACAATATACTTTGTTATGAGTTAATATAATATAAGTTGTTTAAGTTAACACTATTATGTCTAACAAAGTATATACTTTGTTTTATAATAGTAGCCTTGCACCTTCCTAAACGAAGGTGCGGCAGTAATGGCTCGATCAAATAGGTGGTCAATTGCTAATTAGGTCTTCTTAAATACTAAATCGGTGGTCGAGGCATTACAACATCAAAGGCTAAACATGTGCTCAGGAAATTTCTTCGTATTCGATAGTTTCCTCTCATCACATATTTAGGATTACAATATCGTTATTTTCTCATATTTATTTATATATTTCAGTGTTAATAAGGTTTTCATGCCCAATAGTGATTAGCATTATTTATACATACATATACCTATATATATATAGTTAACTGAACTAGAAAGTAAGACAATATACTTTGTTATGAGTTAATATAATATAAGTTGTTTAAGTTAACACTATTATGTCTAACAAAGTATATACTTTGTTTTATAATAGAAGCCTTGCACCTTCCTAAACGAAGGTGCGGCAGTAATGGCTCTATCAAATAGGTGGTCAATTGCTAATTAGGTCTTCTTAAATACTAAATCGGTGGTCGAGGCATTACAACATCAAAGGCTAAACATGTGCTCAGGAAATTTCTTCGTATTCGATAGTTTCCTCTCATCACATATTTAGGATTACAATATCGTTATTTTCTCATATTTATTTATATATTTCAGTGTTAATAAGGTTTTCATGCCCAATAGTGATTAGCATTATTTATTCATACATATACATATATATATATATATATATATATTATATATATATATATAATATATATATATATATTATATATATATAATATATATATATATAATATATATATATAATATATATATATATAGGTTTCGAGGAATGTCGTCCTCTTCGGCCAGCATTTCGAAGGCCTTAACAGCCCAAGACTATGAAGTATCAATCACTTCATTCAGAGCCTCCTTGGCCGACTGAAAAGATGCATTGGCCTCCTCCTTTAGCTCGTGGTTTTTAGCTCGAAGATAATGATTTTCTCTTCGGATCTTCGCGGCTGCTAGAAGGGTTGCATTTCTCTCGTCCTTGAGAGCCAGCTCAAGGGCAACCTTCTCGTCCAGCAGCTCGGTCAGCCGGATCAGGTACCTTTTATTGTCGGCATCCATCTCGACCGAGCGTTTTTCCCAAGCCTCTCTGGACTAGCGATGTAATACTTCTTCCTCGGCCATATAAAATTGGGCCTGATCCGCTGCCTTGGTGGCATCACGGATGATGTGTTTGTTCTATTTCCTATAAGGGTACAGAGTCATGGCCGAGTTCCCCTTTGGGGCAAGACTCGTCTAGACAATAGCACTCTTCCAAGAGTTTAGCATGTTCACTATTGGACGTGTCTCGTAGGTTAAAGGAAGCCGGCCAAGTTACCCCAGGCCGATTTGCTTCTTAAAGAAAGGTTTGTCCCAAAAAAAAAAATCAGTCAAAATATTGCTAAGTATTTACCAAGGTATCCATCCTCTTTTCAGAGCCGGATTTGCTGTACTCCTTCCAGAGGTTGTCAGTAAACTTGGACATGCTTATATCACCCGTCCAAGACTTCTTGAGCGCTGCTCTGGCCGAATCTATATGAGAAAAAAAGCATGATTAGATTGATGATTGTCATTGGACGAAAGTATTAGTTAGAAAAAATTGCAAGTTATACCTCTATCCTCGGCCCACCGCAAGCCGGCGGCGACCAAGAAGTTATCACTGTAAAAAATCTCCTTGAAGGGGATCCAATTGGACGGACCCTTAAAGGAGGAATTATTGATGGAATACTCCGATACTCTGAAGTATTCCATCATTTCTTCGGCTGAAGTGCTCTCCAGCTCAATATAGGATGTTGTTCGTCCAGTGTTGGTGGTGGCCCGGCTAAAGTACCGGTACCATCTTGCCACAGCTTCATTAGGCGCCTGGACGAATAGAAATTCGGCCTTCTAGGCATGGATCATGGATGTTTTGTCCCAAGACGTCAGGTAGCCCTGACGATTGCACACGCTGAACCAGGCTCCGTCCGCTGTTCTTGGAACCTTGGATACGTAATGGATTTGGGAAAAGGCGGCCAGCGAGGGATCAACACCTTTTAGCTCGCATACGGCTAGAAAGGTTAGGATGTTTTGCTAAGAGTTTGGGGTCAGTTTGTTATGGCGAATACTGTAGTATTCGAGAAGGCGGCTGATGAATGGATGCAAGGGAAATCGCAACCCGACATCCAAAACTAATCGATAAACGGCAAAATGGCCGGAAGAAGCATTAAGTATAGTGTCTTCCCGACCAGGAAGAATAAAACGGTACCCCGACATTGGCATAGCCGAGATATGGAGGGTAATACTTGTGCCTTAAGGCCTTTTTGAAATTTTCCCACCCAAAACCCGGCTGATTTAGGAGCATCTCCATATAAGTAAGGGAAAATTCCTCAGGTACACCTGAGGTTTGGCGTAATTCCCAAATTACCCCCCACATTTGGGGAATTCCTCAGATACCCCTGAGGTTTATGTTTGTGCTCAAGATACCCTTACTATGGATGGAAACCTAACGCCGTTAGGTTTTCCTCTCCTTCTTCCCAATTTTCTTTTTCTCTCTCCACCTATCATCCTCCATTGATGAACATGGAAGCTTTCTCACTCCTCCCCCCCACTCTAAAGCCCTAACCACCCACCCCCCCCCCCCACCACCTCCCCTTCCCTCCACCCCTCCCCTACCCCCGCAGCCCCCTCCCCACCCTAGCAGCCCCCTCCCCCCTAGCCTGCGCCCCTCCTCCACCTCGTCGCGAGAACCCCACCCCTCCCCCACTCTATCCCGTCCAAATCGACGCCCATAACCCTGTCAAAATCGTCCCCATCCTTCCGAACCCAGTCGAAATCGATGCCCAGTTCAGTTTGGTTAATGAGCAGTGGTGAAATCGATCTTCTTCAGTCAGAGATTTGGGTTTGGGAAAAACAGAGGAGAAGAGAGATTGCGAAAATGGGGGCTGCGGCTGGCAGGGGTGGCGGGCTGCGGGGGTTGGGGATGGGTGGGGGGAAGGGGAGTGGTGGGGGTGGGTGGTTAGGGATTTAGAGTGGGTTATAAGGAGAAAGAAAGCTCCATATTTATCAATGGAGGATGATGGGTAGAGAAGAAGAGGAAAACCTAACGGCGTTAGGTTTCCATTCATAGTAAGGGTATCTTGAACACAAACACAAACCTCAGGGGTATCTGAGGAATTTCCCAAATGTGGGGGGTAATTTGGGAATTACACCAAACCTCGGGGGTACCTGAGGAATTTTCCCTATAAGTAATAGTTAGCTAAGGGCACAATTTAGTCATCTAGGCAGGACATGGTAAAGAAAAGCTTATCGAATTCCCTAACCCAGTTCTCGAATTCCTTGTGTCCCCCTTTCCCATTCTGGTGGGTTCCTACGGGCAACCTTTTCAGACAAATCCCCATCACGGTTGTGACCTTGGGCTAGGTTAGCTTTATTGCACCAAGTCACGTATCGATTGCTGGATATTAGAGAGGTTTCAGGTGTGCCTTCCGACCGAACCATTTTAGGCTGAAAAATAATATAATATCTATCTCAGTGACGTACACATAATCTTGTACTCACCTAACAATTACACATTGCACATATAACCAGTTATTACGAACAAATATTAAATTTTTACGGACTTGCACTACAAACATCTTGAATAAGACGGCATTGTCAATAATAACATAATGTACTATTATTCAAAATGGAAATTTATCTTTACTGAACAAAGTGATTGATACATCGAAGTCTTGGGCTGTGAAGGCCTTCGAAATGCTGGTCGAAGAGGACGACATTCCTAGATATGTTCGTCGGCTTGACTTTCAGGAGAGCCTTCATAAAGCCAATTTGGCCGGGGAAGAACCTCCAGTATTTCAAGAATACTCGGATGACGAGGAAGAAGAAGAGGTCGACCCCGAAGTCCAGGCCGACGATACCAACACTACTCCAGAGGCTTAGCTTCTCTTCTTGTTTTCTTTTTTCAATTTTGGCCGCAGGCTAGTTGTACTTTGTAGCTTTTTTACTTATTTGTATTTTTAGACTAGGTTGTAATTTCCTCTTTTGATCTTCTATAAAAGAGTTTCTTTTTTTCTCATATCTTTGCCTCATAATTCTATACATATGACGTCTATAATTTAATCGAATTATTTTGAATAATGATGCTAAGAATAAAAATTGTTCGGCCTATATAAGGCTTACCCCTTGATCGCCTTTTTGGGCTCAAATGCCAAGTAAAACATATTGAGCTCCACAACCCACTTTAGCATTCGTCCAGAGGCATCCATCTAATGCAGGACTTGCCTCAGAGGCTGGTCAGTTTAGACAAGGATACTATGGGCTAGAAAATATGGTTTCAGCTTTCGGCTGGCCATAAGTAGTGCCAGGCCGAACTTTTCTACATTTGAATACCTGCCCTCAGCATCTTTTAGCACATGGCTAACAATGTATAGGGGTATTTGCACTGAGTCCCTTTCAGATAGGAGAAAAACACTAACCGCGTGTGGTGATATGGCCAGGTATACATATAAATTCTCTCCTTCGGCCGGGCTGATTAACCTTGGCAATTGCCGAAGGTGCTCTTTTACCTGCTGAAGAGCCTTCTCTGTCTCCCCACAGACGGCGCCAAATGTTACGTAGCGTTAAACTCGTAAATCAATCCTACAATCCCCAACAGTAGGTTCTAAACTAGGAGACTTGTGCAACAACACCTGGACTCGAACCCCGAACATGAGCTCTGCCTTGACACCTGCAAAAAGGAACCCACCCTGGAGGTTTGGGTGGTATTTCCCCCTCCGAAGCTTAAGTCAAGTATCAGGGATATGAAGGAACTCTTAGAGAGAGAAAGTAGAGAGAGAAAGAATTTATGGCAGAATAACAGCACTATGCTCTGAAAAAGGTACCTTTCCCCTGATTTCAAGGACTATTTATAGTGTCTAAAATGACTGATGTACCTTGCTGTCACCCTAATTTGGGAGCATCTGATTAGCTAAGCAATAATGTTGTGACACGGGGCAATTGCTGATTGGAGAGTACACCTCACCCTTTTACACAGAAATGTGCTTTTCCTTTACTGGGCCTAAGTACAATTTTGGGCCATAAGAAGGGTTTTAGTACACCTTTTCCTCATAAAAGTGTACTTTAGTCCATACAAGCTTATGACCCATGTACTTTACCAGAATAGAAGAGTGCCACTTGTAGTGCTGTGATGGAGCCACGTGTCATAGTGATAGCCTTTGATTTTTAGGCTACAACAGAATCGCTCATGGTAGATTTATAAGTTAGCCTTATTTATATTTCTAATATCACAATACTAAATCTACTTCGAGAGGAGAGAGATCGTATAGGCTTTTAATCATTATGCGAAGTGACCCTTGACCATGCGAGAGTGGCTAGGTGATCCTTGAAGGAGGTAATGTTCTAAGAAATTACATGTGTCCTTGATATATTAGGTGGTTGTTATTCATCCATGGTTTCCCAAATTATATGTATAATGATCCATAATCCTAGTACTTTATTAATTGATTTATACCTTCGTGTTTAATTATGTTGTTTGCTTAGTTCCGGAAAGCTTCTTATTTTCAGAGATGTGTTGTATGCTTTGGAACTTAGGAGAATGTTGTCTTCGGTGCTACCTTGAATTGAATAGGTTTTATAATGGTGTTTGAAGTTGATAAATTTATATTGTCTAAGGGTGGCACATTTGTAGGACTTGGTTATCTTTGTAATAGTATGTTCAAACTATGTATTTTGAATACTTTGAAAGATATTTGATTTGTTGTTAATGACAATTCTTATCTATGGCATAATAGGCTTGGTCATGTTAACTGTATGTAAAAAGTTGTATTCCATGTCTAAGCATGTTTTGATTCCCTCTTTTAATTCGAGTATAGAAAAGTATAGAACATGCATGTTCACAAAGACAACTAGAAAATATTTTCCAAACAATGTAGAAAAAGATACTTCATTCCTTGAGTTTGTGCACAATTATTTATGTGATTTCCATAGCGCCCCTTCCTTAGGGAAAAAGAAATACATGATAACTTTTATTGATGATTATTCTCGATTTTGTTATATATACTTGTTGTTTACTAAGGATGAAACCCTTGATAAGTTTAAGATCTATAAGAATGAAGTTGAATTACAACTAAATGATAAAGATAAACGGTTTAGAACTGACAAAGGTGGTGAAATCCTATGATCCAAGTTATTTTCAATCTACGGGAATAATACATGAAACAGCAAGAACTATTACACGAATCCCCATTTATACCCACCGTAGAAAATGGTCGGTAATTTCTTAAATACAGTCGGTAATCATATTATCGAGCGCTAAATGGTTGTTTTGCTGCAGTAGGTAAAAGGTTAGTCGGTAAATAACAATAACGACGGTTCAACGGTAGGTAATTATTACCGACCGACTAAGCAGTAGGTAATCTCACAAATACCGATTCTAGTCAGTCGTTAATTGTTGACATGAAATTTTTTAAAAAAATCAGCGACATCCCGTCAATTTGAGAGATGCCACTTATCTTGAATTTCCTACCAAAATCTGAACTAATTTCAGGACATCTAAGGAAAATATAGACAAACCAAGCATAAGTCTACATATGTCAAAGCAAATAAAAAAAAAATCTCACATTCGAACTTTAAAAAAGAACATGTATAAATCTGGGTAAAATCCAATAACTTCACAATTACATTCATTTATTATAAAACTGATAACTAGATCTAATAAATACAAAAATATAATATACATTTAATTTTACTAACATCTTAAATCTTGGATTATGTAAATTGAATTGGTACTCTATGCATCACCAATAATCTTCAAATTTGTCAAACTTCTGGAAATTAAAACGTCCACTCAATACTAGAGTAATTGAATTGGACCTTCCTTCATAACCAATCTTCAAGTTTGCCAAACTTCCTCATAATAAAAGATGAAGAGAAGGGCAAACAAAAAGAAAAAAAGAATATTAATAGAAACAAAGAAGTGACGATCTGAGATAAAAAAAAAGGAAAAAGAAGAGGAAAAGTAATATGTACCTTCAAATGAATGAAACAAAGAACCACTACCACAACATTAATGACAAACCACCACCACCGACTAATGAGATATTTGGTTGAGATTGATGCTTTTTGATCGCCACGAATGAGATTAATGAAGGAGATATTCGGCTGAAATAGAGGTTAGCGATTTGAGAGGAGTAGGAACTAGAAAAGGGAAGTGATATAGGAGTTGTAAACTGAAATGGAGGTTAGAGTTAGGGTTTTCTTTTTATATGGAGGCGGGTCATGGGGTTAAGATTAGGCGATCTTATAGCGGCCTGACCTGGATTAACCTGAAAAAAACAGCATATTGCTTTTAATTTTCTCCTACATGACAGCGGTCATCCTAGCCTGGAAGTCATTTAAGACAGTTTCCAGATGACCAGCTGTCACTGGACGGTCAAGATTCGCTTGGATGATAGGGCCCCTACTCCACAAGAGAGACGAACAGCAGCAGAGGGCCTGTCTCTTCCTCTCGGTGGCCTCTCATCACCCACCGTATCTCCCACTTGTATCTCAAAGCTTCTATTCCTGGCAACATTGGATGAGTGGCAATCAATCATTGCTGCATCTCCCCACAGACGGCGCCAAATGTTACGTAGCGTTAAACTCGTAAATCAATCCTACAATCCCCAACAGTAGGTTCTAAACTAGGAGACTTGTGCAACAACGCTTGGACTTGAAGCCCGAACCTGAGCCCTGCCTTGAACCCTGCAAAAAGGGACCCATGTTGGAGGTTTGGGTGGCATCCCCCCCTCCAAAGCTTAAGTCATGTATCAAGGATTTGAAGGAACTTTTAGAGAGAGAAAGTAGAGAGTATTTATGGCATAATAACAGTATTATGCTCTGAAAAACGTACATTTCCCCTGATTTCAATGACTATTTATAGTGTCTGAAATGACTGTTGTACCTTGATGTCACCCTAATTTGGGAGCATCTGATTGGCTAAGCAATAATGCTGTGACATGTGGCAAATGCTGATTGGAGAGTGCACCTCACCCTTTTACACAAAAATGCGCTTTTCCTTTACTGGGCCTAATTACAATTTTGGGCCATAAGAAGGGTTTTAGTACACCTTTTCCTCAGAAAAGTGTACTTTACTCCATACAAGCTTATGACCCATGTACTTTACCAGAATAGGAGAGTGCCACTTATAGGGCTCTGAATTGTGATGGAGCCACGTGTCAAAGTTATAGTCGTTGATTTTTAGGCTACAACGAAATCGTTCATGGTAGATTTATAAGTTATCCTTATTTATATTTCTAATATCACAATACTAAATCTACTTCGAGAGGAGAGAGATCGTATAGGCTTTCCACCATTATGCGAAGTGACCCTTCACCATGCAAGAGCGGCTAGGTGATCCTTGAGGGAGGTAATGTTCGAAAGAAATTATATGTGTCCTTGATATATTGATTTATTAGGTGGTTGTTATTCATCCTTGGTTTCCCAAAGTATAGGCATAATGATCCATAAGCCTAGTACTTTGTAAAATGATTTATAACTTCGTGTTTAATTATGTTGTTTGCTTAGTTTTGGAAAGCTTCTTATTTTAAGAAATGTATTGTACGCTATGGGACTTAGGAGAAAGTTAGTCTTCGGTGCTACCTTGAATTGATTAGGTTTTAAAATGGTGTTTGAAGTTGATAAATTTATATTGTCGAAGGGTGGCACATTTGTAGTACTTGGTTATCTTTGTAATAGTATGTTCAAACTAAGTATTTTGAATACTTTGAAAGATATTTGCTTTGTTGTTAATGACAATTCTTCTCTATGGCATAATAGGCTTGGTCATGTTAACTGTAAAAAGTTGTATTCCATGTCTAAGCATGCTTTGATTTCCTCTTTTAATTCGAGTATAGAGAAGTATAAAACATGCATGTTAACAAAGATAACTAGAAAATATTTTCCAAACAATGTAGAAAAAGATATACATGATAACTTTTATTGATGATTATTCTCGATTTTGTTATATAGACTTGTTGTTTACTAAGGATGAAAACCTTGATAAGTTTAAGATCTATAGGAATGAAGTTGAATTACAACTAAATGACAAAGATAAACGGTTTAGAACCGACAAAGGTGGTGAATTCTATGATCCAAATTATTTTTAATCTACGGGAATAATATATGAAACAACAACAAGCACTACACGAATTCCCATTTATAGCCACCGTAGAAAATGGTCGGTAATTTCTCAAATATGGTCGGTAATCATATTATTGAGCGCTAAATGGTCGTTTTGCTGCAGTAGGTAAAAGGTTGGTCAGTAAATAAGACTAACGACAGTTCAACGGTAGGTAAGTATTACCGACCGACTAGGCAGTAGGTAATCTCACAAATACCGATTCTAGTCAGTCGTTAATTGTTGACATGAAATTTTTTTTAAAAATCAGCGACATCCCTTCAATTTGAGAGATGCCACTTATCTTGAATTTCCTACCAAAATCTGAACCAATTTCAGGAATTCTAAGGAAAATATAGACAAACCAAGCATAAATCTACATATATCAAGGTAAATAAAAAGAATCTCACATTCAAACTTAGCATCAAGTTGAGACATGTAGCCTACATGTCTTGATGAGGCTCCTCTCAAGCCCTTGATATAAGGCTCAGGGAAGCATTTGAAAAGCTCCTGCTTGAGCTTCTCATGATCGGCCGAATTCATCCTCGCGTACGCAGCCGAGGATTCGTCGTCCGAGAGACTAGGAGAGTCGTCAAGAGCTTCTTCAGCTGCCCCTTTTCCTTTATCTGAAAGAGGAGACTCGTCAATATTTGGGACGGGTAAAACTACGGCCTTTTTGTTGGACTGACTCATCGGGCGCCCGCCAACGCGCAAAGTCCAAACAACGTTAGAGTAGTAATACTCACTAGAAGATCGGGACGCCGATCTATAACTTTCCGACATCTGGATACCAGATTGGCCACTGACCCAGAGAAGGTCGACCCGTCCAGATCCGCGTCCATATAGGTAGTTTGATTCTATGTCCCGTCCAAGTGAACAACCGCGTTCGGTTGCTCGGAAGTAACGGGGAGAGTTGGATCCACTAGGCCGACATACGTGACTAAGGCCCTCTCCTCGGTAGTAGGAGGGTCGTCCTCGGCCGGTATGGAAATCACGACCTTTGGTAAAGAAGGCCGAGAGGGTTTCTTCGTTTTGGTTGTGAAGCCTTTGGGTTTTTTTAGGGGGAGGTGCATCCCCGGTCGTGGGCTGCCTCTTTTTTTGAAGCTGCCTTCTCAGCCAACGCTTTGGACGTTGGGGCATTTTTCTGAAAAAGAAACAAGTAAAATATCATCGTCCGAAAAAAGAAAAAGGTAACCGGCTAGGGATGGTAGAGCTTCAGTTAGACGGAGTTGTGCTCAATAGGGAGCCCGTCCAACAAATGCTAAAAAATATAATAAAAGGATATCCTCTACGGAAGCAAGCCGGTCAATAAATATTGGACGACTTCCCTCCTAGAAGGGTACAGAGTCATGGACGAGTTCCCCTTTGGGGTAAGACTCGTCTAGACAATAGCACTTTTCCAAGAGTTTAGCACGTTCACTATTGGACGAGTCTCGTAGGTTAAAGGAAGCCGGCCAAGTAACCCCAGGACGATTTGCTTCTTAAAGAAAGGGTTCGTCCACCAAAAAAAAATTAATCCAAATATTGCTAAGTATTTACCAAGGTATCCATCCTCTTTTCAGAGCCGGATTTGTTGTACTCCTTCCAGAGGTTGTCGGTAAACTTGCACATGCTTATATCACCCGTCCAAGACTTCTTGAGCGCTGCTCTGGCCGAATCTATATGAGAAAAAAAGCATGATTAGATTGATGATTGTCATTGGACGAAAGTATTACTTAGAAAAAATTGCAAGTTATACCTCTATCCTCGGCCCACCGCAAGCCGGCGGCGACCAAGAAGTTATCACTGTAAAAAATCTCCTTGAAGGGGATCCGATTGGACGGACCCTTAAAGGAGGAATTATTGATGGAATACTCCAATACTCTGAAGTATTCCATCATTTCTTCGATTGAAGTGCTCTCTAGCTCTATATAGGACGCTGTTCGTCCAGTGTTGGTGGTGGCCCAACTAAAGTACCGGTACCGTCTTGCCACGGCTTCATTAGGCGCCTGGACGAACAGAAATTCGGCCTTCAAGGCATGGATCTTGGATGTTTTGTTCCAAGACGTCAGGTAGCCCTGACGATTGCACACGCTGAACCAGGCTCCGTCCGCCGTTCTTGGAACCATGAAAACGTAATGGATTTGGGAAAAGGCGGCCAGCGAGGGATCAACACCTTTTAGCTCCCATACGGCTAAAAAGGTTAGGATGTTTTGCTAAGAGTTTGGGGCCAGTTTGTTATGGCCAATACTGTAGTATTGAAGAAGGCGGCTGATGAAGGGATGCAAGGGAAATCGCAACCCGACATCCAAACCTAGTCGATAAACGGCAAAATGGGCGGAAGAAGCATTAAGTATAATGTCTTCCCGACCTGGAAGAACAAAACGGTACCCCGACTTTGGCATAGTCGATAAACGACAAAATGGCTGGAAGAAGCATTAAGTATAGTGTCTTCCCGACCAGGAAGAACAAAACGGTACCCCGACATTGACATTGGCATAGCCGACATTGGCATATAAGTAATAGTTAGCTAAGGGCACAGTTTAGTCATCTGGGCAGGACAGGGTAAAGAAAAGCTTATCGAATTCCCCAACCCAGTTCTCGAATTCCTTGTGTCCCCCTTTCCCATTCTGGTGGGTTCCTACGGGCAACCTTTTCAGACAAATCCCCATCACGGTTGTGACCTTGGGCTAGGTTAGATGTGATTTGCACCAAGTCACGTATCGATTGCTCGATATTAGAGAGGTTTCAGGTGTGCCTGCCGACCGAACCATTTTACGCTGAAAAATAATATAATATCTATCTCAGTGACGTACACATAATCTTGTACTCACCTAACAATTACACATTGCACATATAAGCAGTTATTGCGAACAAATATTAAATCTTTACGGACTTGCACTACAAACATCTTGAATAAGACGGCATTGTCAATAATAAAGAATAACATAATGTACTATTATTGAAAATGGAAATTTATCTTTACTGAACAAAGTGAATGATACATCGAAGTCTTGGGCTGTGAAGGCCTTCGAAATGCTGGTCGAAGAGGACGACATTCCTAGATATGTTCGTCGGCTTGACTTTCAGGAGAGCCTTCATAGAGCCAATTTGGCCGGGAAAGAACCTCCAGTATTTCAAGAATACTCGGATGACGAGGAAGAAGAAGAGGTCGACCCCGAAGCCCAGGCCGACGATACCAACACTACTCTAGATGCTTAGCTTCTCTTCTTGTTTTCTTTTCTCAATCTTGGCCGCAGGCTAGTTGTACTTTGTAGCTTTTTTACTTTTTTGTATTTTTAGACTAGGTTGTAATTTACTCTTTTGATCTTCTATAAAAGAGTTTCTTTTTTCTCATATCTTTGCCTCATAATTCTATACATATGACGTCTATAATTTAATCGAATTATTTTGAATAATGATGCTAAGAATAAAAATTTTTCGGACTGTATGATCAGCTTACTTTGGCCGAAGATACCACATTTTTAAACTTAGTCTAATTATCAGTAATGCCAAGCTTAAAAACTGTTCGTCGGCCTCGAATATTGTTCAACAGATACTATCGTCGAAACTTATTATACCAAACTTCTTTGTACAAGGACTTTGTTATCTGCAGTAGTATATTTAGTCCATATGCCCCCCTTCTTGGACGAAGAGGTTTCAGCAACCTTTCTTTGCTACAAGAAGGAGAATGACCATGATATACTTATGCAAGATAGGACTTAATGCTTTATGAAGGTTGTGGCAATTCGTCCATCCTTGTTAAAATTTGAAATAACTTTTTCCTTTACTAAGGTTGTTATCTCAGTGAATGGCCTTTGGATGGAAAGTATGACACTTTTACTAAAGCGTCCTAATTCCAACCGCCTTCGTTTAGGAGATGTTAACTCTTTAAGTTAACCAATTGATGCCTTCGTCATGTGCTATCCTTATAGGATTTTGACATGTTGGTCGGTCTCCTAATAGACGGTATTTTTATTTGTCGTTCTGCTTTGAATGTCGGCTTGGCCGATGGTATGTACCTTTGAACATATAATTAAGGCATACATATCAAACAAAAAGACAGTCATAGGAGGAAAGTAGATTTGTATTATATGAATTTTGCTTGGCTGGGAGCCAAGATACATGTATACATCTCTACTTTTTAATTAATGTGCTTATGACACTTAAGTTAGCAAAAGATACACTTCTTCAGCTATATCAAATAAAATATTTCTTCAAAGTGTCTAAGTTCCACGTCTTAGGGACAGAATAACCGTCCATATGCTCTAAACGAAAGGTTCCACTTTGAACTTCTTGGACTATCTTGTAAGGTCCTTCCCAGTTTGGAGTGAGCTTGCCCATTTCTTTGGCCCGGTCGATTCCTTCCATTTTTCTCAGGATGAGGTTTCCCATCTTCAATGGCCGCCTAGCCACCCGCTTGTTAAATTCTCGAGCCATTCTTAATTTATAGAGTTGCATCCTCAACAGAGCATTACCCATTACTTCAGGAACCTGATCCAAGGTCGTCCGGAGAGCAGCCCAATTGGCATCTTCTCAATAAAGCATGACTCGCAGAGTTTGTTCTTCAATTTAAATAGAGAAGACGGCCTCTGAGCCATAGACGAGCATAAAATGGAGTTTCCCCAGTTGAGTTCGTGGTTGTTGTTCTGATTGACCAAAGAACCAACTTTAACTCTTCTACCCACAATCCTTTCGCATTGTCTAGCTTCTTTTTAACTCCTGCTGCTAAAAGTTTATTGAAGACTTCAACTTGTCCATTTGCCTAGGGATGGGCAACAGCAGCAAAGTGGGCTTTAATGCCCTGATCGGCCAGCCATTCTCGAAGCTTGGGCGTTTCAAACTGTGGTCCATTGTCAAAAACAATAGATTAAGGCATCCCAAACCTTGTAATGAGGTTCTTCCAGACGAACCCGTTCACCTTTGGTGGTGATTCCTTTCATTGCTTCAACTTCCACCCATTTTGTGAAGTAGTCTACTACTACTATCGCAAATTTTTTATGACCGACGGCTACAGGAAATGGCACAAGGATATCTATTCCCCATTTGGCGAAGGGAAGGGGGAAAAGAACTAGAGTCAAATAGTTGGACGGCTTCTGATAGACGTTACCATGCCTTTGACAACTATCACATTTCCTTGCATAGAGCAGAGCGTCCTCCTTTAAGGTGGGCCAGTAATACCCTCTCCTTAAAGCAAGCCTTTTTTCCTAATGCTCTTCCCCCAATGTGAGAAGCACAAGCCCCTTCATGCAGCTCGTTCAGAACATCTAGGCCGTCTTCTCTAGAAATGCATTTGAAGAGTGGTCGGTTAAAGGCCCTTTTGTAGAGAGTTCCATCCCAAAGCTCAAACTATTTGTCCCTTGCCTTTACATACTTGGCTTCCAAGGGATCAGTGGGCTGGCGTCCTGTTTCCTTGTATTATATGATGGGGCTCATCAAAACGCTTCCTCGGCTGAGAAATAGAACTTCCTGTTGATCAATGATCTTTGCCGGCTTTACCTCCCAAAACACAGTCCTCGGCATATCCTCTTCGGCTGAACTTGTTAATTTTGAGAGACATCGGCTTGATGATTCTCCGACCTTGGAACTTGGTCAAGCACAAATCGTTTCAATGTTTTTATTTCCTCCTGAATCAGCTTCATGTACTTATTCATAGATGCCTCCTTGCATTCAAAGTCTCCATTGACTTGACTAACCACCAGCAGAGACTCTGTCTTTGCTTCAATTTCCAGGGTTCCGGCCGCTTTGCACATTTTGATGCCGGCCAAAAGAGCTTCATACTCTGCTTCATTGTTTGAAGCCTGGAATTGAAATCTGATTGCATATTCAAACTTGTCCCCCTCTGGTGATTGAAAGATGATCCCAGCTCCACAACCATTAGGAGTGGACGACCCATCCACTATAAGGGTCCACAGCCGCTTTCCTTCTGCTGGATCTCGGACAAATTCTATTGCAGGCCGAGTTAGCTCTACAATGAAATCTGCTAAGGCTTGCCCCTTGATCGCCTTTCTAGGCTCAAATGCCAAGTAAAACATATTGAGCTCCACAACCCACTTTAGCATTCGTCCAGAGGCATCCATCTAATGCAGGACTTGCCTCAGAGGCTGGTCAGTAAATACAAGGATACTATGGGCAAGAAAATATGGTCTTAGCTTTCAGCTGGCCATAAGCAGTGCCAGGCCGAACTTTTCTACCATTGAATACCTGCCCTCAGCATATTTTAGCACATGGCTAACAAAGTATACGGGTATTTGCACTGAGTCCCTTTCAGATAAGAAAACAACACTAACCGCGTGTGGTGATATGGCCAGGTATACATATAGTTTCTCTCCTTCGGCCGGGCTGATTAATCTTGGCAATTGCCGAAGGTGCTCTTTTACCTACTGAAGAGCCTTCTCTGCCTCCTCCGTCCACTCAAATTTCGCATTCTTCTTTATTATTGCGTCTCCCCACAGACGGCGCCAAATGTTACGTAGCGTTAAACTCGTAAATCAATCCTACAATCCCCAACAGTAGGTTCTAAACTAGGAGACTTGTGCAACAATGCCTGGACTCGAACCCCGAACCTAAGCTTTGCCTTGACACCTGCAAAAAGGGACCCACCCTGGAGGTTTGGGTGGTATTTCCCCCTCCGAAGCTTAAGTCAAGTATCAGGGATATGAAGGAACTTTTAGAGAGAGAAAGTAGAGATAGAGAGAATTTATGGCAGAATAACAGCACTATGCTCTGAAAAACGTACCTTTCCCCTGATTTCAAGGACTATTTATAGTGTCTGAAATGACTGTTGTACCTTGATGTCACCCTAATTTGGGAGCATATGATTGGCTAACCAATAATGCTGTGACGCATGGCAATTGCGGATTGGAGAGTACACCTCACCCTTTTACACAGAAATGTGATTTTCCTTTACTAGGCCTAATTACAATTTTGGGCCATAATAAGGGTTTTAGTACATCTTTTCCTTAAAAAAGTGTACATTAGTCCATACAAGCTTATGACCCATGTACTTTACCAGAATAGGAGAGTGCCACTTGTAGGGCTGTGATGGAGCCACATGTCATAGGTATAGCCTTTGATTTTTAGGCTACAACATAATCGTTCATGGTACATTTATAAGTTAGCCTTATTTATATTTCTAATATCACAATACTAAATCTACTTCGAGAGGAGAGAGACCGTATAGGCTTTCAACCATTATGCGAAGTGACCCTTAACCATGCGAGAGCAGCTAGGTGATCCTTGAGGGAGGTAATGTTCGAAAGAAATTACATGTGTCCTTGATATATTGATTTATTAGGTGGTTGTTATGCATCCCTGGTTTCCCAAATTATATGCATAATGATCCATAATCCTAGTACTTTATTAATTGATTTATACCTTCGTGTTTAATTATGTTGTTTTCTTAGTTCTGGAAAGCTTCTTATTTTAAGAGATGTGTCATATACTCTGGGAGTTAGGAGAATGTTAGTCTTCGGTGCTACCTTGAATTGATTAGGTTTTAAAATAGTGTTTGAAGTTGATAAATTTATATTGTCTAAGGGTGGCACATTTGTAGGACTTGGTTATCTTTGTAAAAGTTGTATTCCATGTCTAAGCATGTTTTGATTCCCTCTTTTAATTTGGGTATAGAGAAGTATAGAACATGCATGTTAACAAAGACAACTCTAAAATATTTTCCAAACAATGTAGAAAAAAATACTTCATTGCTTGAGTTGGTGCACAGTTATTTATGTGATTTCCATAGCACCCCTTCCTTAGGGAAAAAGAAATACATGATAACTTTTATTGATGATTATTCTCGATTTTAATTTGTTATATATACTTGTTGTTTACTAAGGATGAAACACTTGATAAGTTTAAGATCTATAAGAATGAAGTTGAATTACAACTAAATGATAAAGATAAACGGTTTAGAACTGACAAAAGTGGTGAATTCTATGATCCAAGTTATTTTCAATCTACGGGAATAATATATGAAACAGCAACAACCACTACACGAATCCCCATTTATAGCCACCGTAGAAAATGGTCGGTAATTTCTTAAATACGGTCGGTAATCATATTATCGAGCGCTAAATGGTCGTTTTGCTGCAATAGGTAAAAGGTTAGTCGGTAAATGACAATAACGACGGTTCTACAGTAGGTAATTATTACCGACCGACTAAGCAGTAGATAATCTCACAAATACCGATTCTAGTCAGTCGTTAATTGTTGACATAAAATTTTGAAAAAAATCAGCGACATCCCGTCAATTTGAGAGATGCCACTTATCTTGAATTTCCTACCAAAATCTGAACCAATTTCAGGACATCTAAGGAAACTATAGACAAACCAAGCATAAATCTACAAATGTCAAAGCAAATAAAAAAAATCTCACATTCGAACTTTAAAAAAGAACATGTATAAATCTGGGTAAACTCAAATTACTTCACAATTACATTCATTTATTACAAAACTGATAACTAGATCTAATAGTTACAAAAATATAATTATAGTTAATTTTACTAACATCTTAATTCTTGGATTATATAAATTGAATTGGTACTCTATGCATCACAATTAATCTTCAAATTTGCCAAACTTACTCATAATAAAAGATGAAGAGAAGAGCAAACAAGCAGAAAAAAAGAATATTAACATAACCGAAGAAGTGACGATATGAGATAAAAAAAAGGAAAAAGAAGAGGAAAAGTAATATGTACCTTCAAATGGATGAAACAAAGAACCACTACCACAACATAAATGACAAACCGCCACCACCGACTAATGAGATATTTGGTTGAGATTGATGCTTTTTGATGGCCACGAATGAGATTGATGAAAAAGATATTTGGCTGAAATAGAGGTTAGCGATTTGAGAGGAGTAGTAACTAGAAAAGGGAAGTGATATGGGAGTAGTAAACTGAAATGGAGATTAGAGTTAGGGTTTTCTTTTTTTATGGAGGCGGGTCATGGGGTTCAGATTAGGGGATCTTATAGCGGCCTGACCTGGATTAACCTAAAAAAACAGCATATTGCTTTTAATTTGATCCTCCATGACAGCGGCTATCCTAGCCTGTAAGTCATTTAAGACAGTTTCGAGATGACCAGCTGTCACTGGATTGTCAAGATTCTCTTGGATGACAGGGGCCTGCTCCCACAAGAGAGACGAACGGCAGCAGAGGGCCTATCTCTTCCTCTGGGTGGCCTCTCATCGCCCATCGTATCTTCCACTTGTATCTCAAAACTTCTATTTCTGGCAACATTGGATGAGTGGTCATCAGTCATTGTTACGTCTCCCCACAGACGACGCCAAATGTTACATAGCGTTAAACTCGTAAATCAATCCTACAATCCCTAACAGTAGGTTCTAAACTAGGAGACTTGTGCAACAACGCCTGGACTCGAAGCCCGAACCTGAGCCCTGCCTTTAACCCTGCAAAAAGGGACCCACCTTGGAGGTTTGGGTGGTATCCCCCCCTCCAAAGCTTAAGTCATGTATCAGGGATATGAAGGAACTATTACAGAGAGAAAGTAGAGAGAGAGTATTTATGGCATAATAACAGTTATGCTCTGAAAAACGTACATTTCCCCTGATTTCAATGACTATTTATAGTGTATGAAATGACTGTTGTACCTTGATGTCACCCTAATTTGGGAGCATCTGATTGGCTAAGCAATAATGTTGTGACATTTGGCAATTGTTGATTGGAGAGTGCACCTCACCCTTTTACACAAAAATGTGTTTTTCCTTTACTGGGCCTAATTACAATTTTGGGCCATAAGAAGGGTTTTAGTACACCTTTTCCTTAGAAAAGTGTACTTTACTCCATACAAGCTTATGACTCATGTACTTTACCAGAATATGAGAGTGCCACTTGTAGGGCTCTGAATTATGATGGAGCCACGTGTCAAAGTTATAGTTGTTGATTTTTAGGCTACAACAGAATCGTTCATGTTAGATTTATAAGTTAGCCTTATTTATATTTCTAATATCACAATACTTAATCTACTTCGAGAGGGGAGAGACCGTATAGGCTTTCCACCATTATGCGAAGTGACCCTTGACCATGCGAGAGCGGCTAGGTGATCCTTGAGGGAGGTAATGTTCGAAAGAAATTATATGTGTCCTTGATATATTGATTTATTAGGTGGTTGTTATTCATCCTTGGTTTCCCAAAGTATATGCATAATGATCAATAATCCTAGTACTTTATTAATTGATTTATATCTTCGTGTTTAATTGTAATACTCCATATTTTTTAGTAAGTTATTATTTATATTTTTATTAAAGTTTTAGTTTTTAAAAAAGGTTCTACTTACTAAAAAGGCTTACTATCTATTAGACAGGCTTTTATAAGAAAGGTTTTGGTATTTAAAATAATATTTAGCCCAAATAGATATTTGGGCCTAAGTTTACTAGTTTTAAAACCCAAGTACTTTGGTAACAAAATTTTAAAGATGTTTTAAAGAAATCCAAAAAGGTTTAGAAAAGAAAAGATTTACAAAAAAAAAAAGATTTAGAGAAATTTTTTTTTTAAAAAAAAATGATACAAAAAGAAGAAGAAAAACAAGTTTTCCGCCGCTTAGCTTGTGCGGCAAGTGTGTTTGTGTTTCACAAGTTTTTGTAACTTTTTCTTTTTAACTTATCTTTTAGTTATTTTACCTTCTATAACTACCTATTATGGGATAACTTATATCTTTTCTTAATCATAGTTGGATAATCATAAATATTAGATATATCTTAACTAGATTGGTTTATCTTTTTCCCTAAATCTATCTTTTAGTTTTTAATCCTATTCCGATTCTACTTTTCCAGCTAGTATAAATAGGGGTCTCCACCCATCATATTTTTCACACCAAATTTGAGAAATAAATCTCTTCTCAAGTTTAAACTTTCTCTCCCTCTTAGCCTACCTTTCTCTTTCTCCCTAGTAGTTATTAATTTTCAAGGTGCGTGCATTTGTAGATCTTTAATAATTATTTGCAAGTGTAGTATCATGTTTTTAGGAAAAATATTTTGGATTGAAATACATGTTTTTATGAGTTTTATTATGAACTGCATCTGTGTTATATGAACATATTTGGATGTTTATAAATTTTATTTATGAACTTTGAATTAGTTTCTTTGAATTTATATTCAAATATTTTAGAAGGAGTTTGATCTTTAGATTCATGTTTATATATTTAAAAAGGAGTGTTTTTGAACTATTATTATTATTTTTCAAAGGTTAACCCTTGAGCAAGTTATTTATTTATGCCTTTATATGGCTAAGTTTAAAGAATTATTCTTCTTTTTAAAGGAGGATTATTTCAGAAGGATTTTTATTAGTTATATGATCTTTTATGATCACAATTTATAAAGAGGCCATGACTTGTTATTTATTAGCAAGAACGGTAACTATTATATTATTTACCCATGTACTTTTTGTATAAGTCATGTGGACAAGGTAGTTCCCCTCGTAATAGACTCAGTAAGGAATACTAAACTTGGGGGGTGTGCACACTTTAGGCAAGGTACCTAGGCAAGGAAAAAGGATTTTTATCAAGGTTATATATTTTATATTATACAAGTATTATCAAGTATCCAAGAAAGGTTTTCGAAATTAAATATTTCAAAAGTTTAATTAAATAAAGTGTTTAATATTCCGCATATACATGTACTCAATATTTTTACTGACATGCGTTTTGTTTTGTTTTATGGCTTTGTCCCTGTGATGACCCTTTTGGTGAGCAGATTTTACAGGTTGATATGATGCATGCTTCATATGGGGGAGCTAGTGAGGAATCATAATTAGTCAATGAGTTGTTATTTTATTTTCTTTATTTTCATTGTTATATAGTTGTACAATAAAGTTTATATTAATAAAGAAAAGTTATTTAAGTTACTTCCGCTGCATTAGTTAAAGTTCAGTTAGTAGTTAGTATTAAAGCCTTTAGCGTTATCTGTGGCAGTAATACTCTCAAGTTTCTCAATGTGTTTTATATTAAAATGAGTTTTTCCAAAAGAGAGAAATTTGGGGGTGTTACAAAGTGGTATCAGTTTTTCAGGTTCTTTTGGAAAATAAAGTAAACAGTCAATGAGAGTAAGAGTCGATCTAGGAAGGGCATATTAGCTAGAGTTTCGCATTCTATTTGCTTTTGTTTTTTGACATTTTAAATTATGTGAAAAAAAAAATACTTCTTTCTTTTTTTAAGCCAATAGTTATGTTTCAAGTATAAATATTTTTCGATTTATATCTTGAAGAACGGAATAAGTATGTGGATTTATTTTTCTGAGGAAAGTTCTGGCTAAGGAAAGACTTGGTACTTAAGTTGGCCATTTGTGCCGCACCTCTCTTTCCTGGGAACTCATTCGACAAATTATTCATAAACTAAGCCTAGTACTCAAATAAACAACTCTTTTGGTCACATACATACATATATATATATATATATATTATATATATAATATATATATATATATATATATATATATATATATATATATATATATATATATATATGTGTGTGTGTGTGTGTGTGTGTGTGTGTGTGTGTGTATTTTTCAAGAATATCAAACAATTTTTTTTATATAGGAATTTCAAATATTTTTTGATTCATTTGAAATTATGGTTCAAATATTTTTTTTATATTTTGACTATTATGTCAACCAACAATCCTTATTTTACTTATAAATCTATATATATTTATTTGAATTATAAAGTATTGTTTTTTTAAAGAATTGTTTAGTGTTTATTGTCTTATTTGTAATATGATTATTTTGAATATATTATAAGGAAGTTTGACTTATTGTCAAGTTAATATGAAAATCTTCGTATTTTTCATAAGAAAAAGAAAGAGTTTATTGTTTATTATAAGAATTGAATTATTATTCTGTCTTTCATGACATGTTATTAAGAAAAGCTACTTGCAAGTTGTGAGATTACTATCTCTTACGATATTTTTTTTGGCATGTATATTTTCTATGAGATGAACTTCGTTATTTAATGTCTTATATGACATGTATGCATGTGATAAAATTCATGCAAAGTGATTTATATACATTGTGTAAAGCATCAATATGTTTATTTTATTGATTTATAAGTGTTAGGAGAACCTATGAGTTCAACGTAAGCCAAATTGACTATTTGAGATCCATTAAAGGTGAAAATTGTTCTAGTTTATTCCTTTGAAGGAAAGAAGTTTAGTAGTTATTTTTTTTAGTAGGAGTGAATAAGGCAATACATTATGTTATGTGCTAAGAATTGTGAAATTAGTCATTTGAAGTTTATGTAGTTGGATGATCTTTAATGTTTAGTGGTGACATGAGTAAAGAAGGAGAATTTGCTTATTTGTGGAAACAAGAATTAGGAGGTAAATGGTTTATACCAGCTTGGAGGAATTATTAAGATTTATATAAATTCTATATTTTGTTTATGGATATAGTAAACACCGTCTTAGCAATGCTATGGAGATAACCTTTGAAAGGTGACAAAATAAGGAATATTATGAGAACCTTACAGGTATATGAGATACCATATATGAAGTGGGATTTAATGAAGGAATTTTCCCCTATGCTGAATCGCAAATATTTTAAAAGGAGTTATCATTGTTATAGTTAAGCAAAGAAAGTACGAAGTAAGACCATATTTGAACTTAAGAAGGTTCCTTCAGATCATTTTTGTTTTAACAGGTGGAGTAAGATACTAGAATTCCCCAAATGTATTCTAAGTTGATTTTGAGGATTATTGGTGTTAAGAGAAGTATTATTTTGGATAGTAGTCTTAAACTATTGCTTAAGTGATAGAGTATTCATAATAATGGTTGTTTTGGAAATATGAAAGATAGAGTGATTATAAGGATTGGGTATATCACTTATTGAAATAAATAAGTGACTCTAATAATAGAAGAAATACATTCTTTTGGGAGAAATCTGGAGCTAAATAAAAGAGAAAAAGGGAAGAAACTAGTCAATCAAGGTTTGATTTTGGAAAGATTAGTCGTATTTTTATATTATGGATTTAAGCATTGAGTTTATATTATGTGAAGAGTTAATTTTATTGAAGTTAAGATTGTGTGAATTTTTAGGAAAAGATTGTTTTTGTACTATCTCAAGTCCTAGTTGACTACTGTTTATTTTTGAGAGAATATTAATTATGGTACTTTAAGGACAATTTGAAGATGAATTTCGAGGAGTTTTAGTTTTGAGGATCTAAGTAAGGAAGTCTATTTTTTTTTCTTCGAGTATATGTTGTGTTAGTATATATACTAACAAGTTTTGCTTGTGAATAATGATGTATTGATTTGATTTTGATTTGTAATAAAGTAGGATCGAGGGTAAAAAAAATTTTTTTGATATTCATTGTGAGACCTTCTTTAGTTATGTAAAGCTGATGAAAAATTTTGAGGAGAAAGCAAACATATTTCACAAACAAAAGAAAAAAGTTGTTTGAATATTATATTTTCAAGTCAAGCTTACGAAAGGTTTTATAAAGCTCTTTTG
This sequence comes from Beta vulgaris subsp. vulgaris, assembly GCF_026745355.1. Lineage (NCBI taxonomy): Eukaryota > Viridiplantae > Streptophyta > Magnoliopsida > Caryophyllales > Amaranthaceae > Beta > Beta vulgaris. The sequence continues at coordinate 44,701,745 of NC_079207.1, read as the reverse complement.
TTCTCACTATATTATAGTATTTTGATAATATATATGTATTTGCTTAAATACTTTTCCTACAAAACTTGTCTTTAGTATCAGTATGTGATTCGTTATTATTTCAAGAATTCGGAAAATTTTCCTACTCAAGTTTTTGAAAAATTTCAGTTTGTCATAAACTATACCCTTCTGTACTTATTCAAATACTTTCTTTATTATGTTGATTTATTATTGAAGGCATTTATCTATATTATTAATACCTTGAAATAGACGCTATTCTTTTTAAAGTTTCGAAGTGTTATCTCTCAAGTAATTTTACTATTACATTTCCAACAACGATTTTGTATTGTTTCTCTATTATAAAGTTGGTAAATAATTTTAAGTGAAGTTTTAAGCCTTAGCGAGTTACGGGGGCGTAACTCCTTTTAAAGGGGGTAGAATGCGATAGAGTTTCGCGCTTTTAACTTAAAATGCTATTTTTGACCTAATTTTGACTTCTTTTATGAGTTATTAAATGAGCTAACTTACTTTGATACAAAATTTTGTGGTATATGTGAATTTCATGCTTTATTTCTTGTTTCAAGTTTCGAGGACGAAACTTCTTTTAAGGGAGGTAGTCTGTAATACTCCGTATTTTTTAGTAAGTTATTATTTATATTTTTATAAAAGTTTTAGTTTTTAATAAAGGTTTTATTTACTAAAAAGGCTTACTATCTATTAGACAGGCTTTTATAAGAAAGGTTTTGGTATTTAAAATAATTTTTAGCCCAAATAGATATTTGGCCCTAAGTTTACTAGTTTTAAAACCCAAGTACTTTGGTAACAAAATTTTAAAGATGTTCTAAAGAAATCCAAAAAGGTTTAGAAAAGAAAAGATTTACAAAAAAAAAAAAGATTTAGAGAAATTTCACAAAAAAAAAAAAAATATACAAAAAGAAGAAGAAAAATAAGTTTTCCGCCGCTTAGCTTGTGCGGCAAGTGTGTTTGTGTTTCACAAGTTTTTGTAACTTTTTCTTTTTAACTTATCTTTTAGTTATTTTACCTTCTATAACTACCTATTATGGGATAACTTATATATTTTCCTAATCTTAGTTGGATAATCATAAATATTAGATATATCTTAACTAGATTGGTTTATCTTTTCCCTAAATCTATCTTTTAGTTTTCTAATCCTATTCCGATTCTACTTTTCCAACTAGTATAAATAGGGGTCTCCACCCATCATATTTTTCACACCAAATTTGAGAAATAAATCTCTTTTCTCAAGTTTAAACTTTCTCTCCCTCTTAGCCTACCTTTCTCTTTCTCCCTAGTAGTCATTAATTTTCAAAGTGCGTGTATTTGTAGATCTTTAATAATTATTTTGCAAGTGTAGTATCATGTTTTTAGGAAAAATATTTTGGATTGAAATACATGTTTTTATGAGTTTTATTTTGAAATGCATCTGTGTTATATGAACATATTTGAATGTTTATAAATTTTATTTATGAACTTTGAATTAGTATCTTTGAATTTATATTCAAATATTTTAGAAGGAGTTTGATCTTTAGATTCAAGTTTATATATTTAAAAAGGAGTGTTTTTGAACTATTATTATTTTTCAAAGGTTAACCCTTGAGCAAGTTATTTTATTTATGCCTTTATATGGCTAAGTTTAAAGAATTATTATTCTTTTTAAAGGAGGATTATTTCAGAAGGATTTTTATTAGTTATATGATCTTTTATGATCACAATTTATAAAGAGGTCACGGCTTGTTATTTATTAGCAAGAACGATAGCTATTATATTATTTACCCATGTACTTTTTGTATAAGTCATGTGGACAAGGTAGTTCCCCTCGTAATAGACTCAGTAAGGAATACTAAACTTGGGGGTGTGCACACTTTAGGCAAGGTACCTAGGCAAGGAAAAAGGATTTTCATCAAGGTTATATATTTTATATTATACAAGTATTATCAAGTATCCAAGAAAGGTTTTCGAAATTAAATATATTAAAAGTTTAATTAAATAAAGTGTTTAATATTCCGCATATACATGTACTCAGTATTTTTACTGACACGCGTTTTGTTTTGTTTTATGGCTTTGTCCCTGTGATGACCCTTTTGGTGAGCAGATTTTACAGGTTGATATGATGCATACTTCATATTGGGGAGTTAGTGAGGAATCATAATTAGTCAAGGAGTTGTTATTTTATTTTCTTTATTTTCATTGTTATATAGTTGTACAATAAAGTTTATATTAATAAAGAACAGTTATTAAAGTTATTTCCGCTGCATTAGTTAAAGTTCAGTTAGTAGTTAGTATTAAAGCCTTTAACGTTATCACGTGGCAGTAATACTCTCAAGTTTCTCAATGTGTTTTATATTAAAATGAGATTTTCCAAAAGAGAGAAATTTGGGGGTGTTACATTAATTATGTTGTTTGCTTAGTTTTGGAAAGCTTCTTATTTTAAGAGATGTATTGTATGCTCTGAGACTTAGGAGAAAGTTAGTCTTCGGTGCTACCTTGAATTGATTAGGTTTTAAAATGGTGTTTGAAGTTGATAAATTTATATTGTCGAAGGGTGGCACATTTGTAGGACTTGGTTATCTTTGTAATAGTATGTTCAAACTAAGTATTTTGAATACTTTGAAAGATATTTGCTTTCTTGTTAATGACAATTCTTCTTTATGGCATAATAGGCTTGGTCATGTTAACTGTAAAAAGTTGTATTCCATGTCTAAGTATGCTTTGATTCCCTCTTTTAATTCGAGTATAGAGAGGTATAGAACATGCATGTTAACAAAGATAACTAGAAAATATTTTCCAAACAATGTAGAAAAAGATATACATGATAACTTTTATTTATGATTATTCTCGATTTTGTTATATATACTTTTTGTTTACTAAGGATGAAAACCTTGATAAGTTTAAGATCTATAAGAATGCAGTTGAATTACAACTAAATGACAAAGATAAACGGTTTAGAACCGACAAAGGTGGTGAATTCTATGATCCAAATTATTTTCAATCTACGGGAATAATATATGAAACAACAACAAGCACTACACGAATTCCCATTTATACCCACCATAGAAAATGGTCGGTAATTTCTCAAATATGGTCGGTAATCATATTATTGAGCGCTAAATGGTTGTTTTGCTGCAGTAGGTAAAAGGTTGGTCGGTAAATAAGACTAACGATAGTTCAACGGTAGGTAAGTATTACCGACCGACTAGACAGTAGGTAATCTCACAAATACTGATTCTAGTCAGTCGTTAATTGTTGACATGAAATTTTTAAAAAAATCAGCGACATCCCGTCAATTTGAGTGATGCCACTTATCTTAAATTTCCTACCAAAATCTGAACCAATTTCAGGAATTCTAAGGAAAATATAGACAAACCAAGCATAAATCTACATTTATCAAGGCAAATAAAAAAAATCTCACATTCAAACTTTAAAAAAGAACATGTATAAATCTGGATAAAATCCAATTACATCACAATTACATTCATTTATTACAAAACTGATAACTAGATCTAATAGTTACAAACAAATAATTTCCAGTTAATTTTACTAACATCTTAATTCTTGGATTATGTATGTAAATTGAATTGGTACTCTATGCATCACCAATAATCTTCAAATTTGCCAAACTTCTGGAAATTGAAAAATCCACTGAATACTAGAGTAATTTAATTGGACCTTCCTTCATAACCAATCTTCAAGTTTGCCAAACTTCCTCATACTAAAAGAGGAAGAGAAGCGCAAATAAGAAGATAAAAAGAATATTAACAGAACCGAAGAACTGAACATCTGAGATAAAAAAAAGGAAAAAGAATAGGAAAAGTAATATGTACCTTCAAATGGATGAAACAAAGAACCCCTACCACAACATAAATGACAAGCCGCCACCACCGACTAATGAGATATTTGGTTGAGATTGATGGTTTTTGATGGCCAGGAATTAGATTGATGAAGGAGATATTTGGCTGAAATAGAGGTTAGCGATTTGAGAGGAGTAGTAAATAGACTAGGGAAATGATATAGGAGTAGTAAACTGAAATGAAGGTTAAAGTTAGGGTTTTCTTTTTATATGGAGGCGGGTCATGGCGTTTAGATTAGGGGATCTTATAGCGGTCAGTTGTTTTTTTCTAAAAAAATAGATAGCTAGTGTTGTGCAATCGGTAATTATAGTAAACAATTGGTGTTTTTCTTCCGCTTTTATTGTAGTCGGTATTATCCAATTTACCTACCGCTCTACCTTTTGTTGGTAACATTATGTCGCTAAAACAACGGATTCTTGTACTGAACCTATGCACCACAACAAAATGCTAAAATGGTATAGCGGAAAGAATGAATATAACTTTGTAAGAAATGGTAAATTTTATGTTATCCTATCCAAGTTTAAAAGAAGCTATTTTAACAGCTTGTCTTATTTTAAACCTTTTTCTAATGAAAAATAATGATGTTTACCCATATGAACTTTGCTATAAAATAAAACCAAACTTGAGTTATCTCAAAGTTTGGGAATGTAGGGCAATTATAAAAGTGTTGGGTGAATGGGGAGTTGTGTGCATCTTTATAGGGTATGGTCTTCATAGCAAATCTTATAGGTTCTATGTTATATAAAACAAAATGACGTTTGGTAAATTACGCTATCATGGAATCAAGAGATGCAATTTTTTATGAAAATATATATTCATTAATTCCTAAACAAAGGATATTAGTCCTAATACCAGTATTGATAATGGAGTTAACATTGGTCCAACCCACATTAATCAAGAAGTTGATGAAGAAACTCTTGATGAGAATGTTGCATCAACATCATCACAACCTCAGAGAAGTAAAAGGGTGAGAAAAGAAAAATCTTTCGGCCCGGATTTTCATGTATATTTGGTTGAAGGATGAAGGAGTTCCATATTGACTAAGTTTCAATATATATTTAATGTGGAAGAGGATCCTTTAACGTTTAATGAGGCTATGAGGTCTTAAGATGTCGCTTTTTGGAAAGAGGAAATTGATGATGAGATTGATTCCATAATGGGAAATAGGACTAGGGTTCTAGCTGATTTACCTCCTAAGGGTAAACCAATTACGTGTAAATGGATTTTCAAAAAGAAAATGAAAGTGATGGGACCATTGACAAGTTTAAAGCCTATCTTGTGGCTCAAGGTTTTTCACAAAAACTGGGTATTGATTATTTCGGTACATATGCACCCGTTGCAAGTATCTCTACCATAAGGTTATTAATAGCTCTTGAGGCTATTCATATGTTTATGATCCGTCAAAATGTTGTCAAGACCACATTCATGAATGGAGAACTAGAGGAAGAGGCCTAGGTTTACCTGTGACACCGGAAAGGTTTGTCGTGAAAGGTTAAGAGCATAAAGTATGCAAGTTAATTAGATCTTTGTATTGCCAAAAACAAGCACCAAAGCAATGGCATAAAAAGTTTGATGGGGTTTTGTTGTCTAATGGTTTCAAGTTGAATAATTAAGACAAGCGTGTGTATAGCAAATTTCATATCGGTAATGGTGTCATGATTTGTTTATATGTTGATGACATGTTGATTTTTGGAATGGATTTGTCACAAGTTGAATGGACAATATCCTTTCTATCCTCAAAATTATCCATGAAAGATTTGGAAGAGGTGGATGTCATCTTAGGTATACGAATTAAGAGAGATAATGGAAAATTGATCTTGTCACAATCTCATTACATTGAGAATGTGCTCAAGAAGTTTACTGTTAGTAATTGTTCTCTTGTTTCAAATCCTATGGACCCAAGTGAAAAATTGTTGCCAAATGATAGCAATGTCGTGCCTCATTTTGAGTATGTGAGGGTTATAGGTTATTTGATGTATGATATGATGAATACTAGGCCGAGCATCACGTTTGCGGTAGGGAAATTAAGTAGATATACTAGTAATCCTAATATGGATTGATTGGTTGAATTTATGTATTAACATGATAATACGATCACATGGAGTGCCTAGCTCGATTATTTCTGATCGTGATTAGGATTTCAAACAAAGTTCTAGATTACTTTACGGGAGAAAATATCGCACATGTCATAGGCCCATAATTGATTTTGGAAACCAGATATAAGATCTGGGTGATACAATCAAGAATGAGAACAACTCATAGTAGACAATAATAGGTTATGCAGAGCAACAAAAAGGCCATAGGAGTTCATGGTAGGAGATAAAGTATTCTTGAAAATATCGTCTACAAAAGAGATCATGAGACTTGGCCAATCAAGAAAGCTAAGTCCCAAGAACATTGGACCATATGAGATCTTAGAACGAGTAAATACGGTAAAATATTGGTTAGCATTACCGACTGCTTCGGACAAGGTCCATAATGTATTCCATGTGTCGATGTTGCGTAAAACATGTCCCAGATCCAAGCAATATAATTAGACACGAGCCTTTACAGCTACTAAACAACTTGACCGATGAGGAGAAACCAATTGAAATATTTGATTGTACGGAAAAGTGTTATTTCCCTAGGAACACTACAAGAGGGGGGGTGAATTGTAGGTGTAGAAATAAACGTAACTTTTTGCGGAAATTAAAACTTAAACGAATAAACAAGCTAAGGAACACAAGGGATTTTTACGAGGAAAAACTTCTTGGGCCCAACAAGAAGAAACAACCTCGACCACTAGGGATTTTAAACTCAACCCTTTCACTAATTAGGCCAAACAACTTTGTTACAACCTAATTCTAACTCGAGCCACACCTTGAGTTCCTAAACTCAAGTTCCTGAGCCACTGTTCCCTTAACAGCAGTTCCTCTCAACTTCACTCGAAGTTTTCTCACCATACAAGCTTCACTCAAAGCCTTCTCTCTTACAGAACTTCACTCAAAGTTCCCTTACCCCAAAAACCAAAATACAATTGATCGAAATAAGCTTAGTGGAATTAGAGTAAGAAGCAAAGAACAAATGGCTATTATGAGAGAATGAAGGCACTGACACTTAATTAGTTAAACTCACTTAATTACTTAGTCAGACACTTTGGAACTTATCTAGACTTCATATTTATAGTGTAATCACAAAGAACGTGGGAGTTAAAACTCGTTACATGTTAAGTCCATTAACCCATGATGTTCCTTCCCCTAAGGAACACGTTTCATCATGTCCCATGATCCCATACTATAATGAACGTGGATATATTTAGCCACAACTCCTAAATAATAGGAGTTCCTTGAGCTTATCCGAAAATCAGTTATTAAAAACATTTTTATCTTTAAAACTGAATTTTTAATCTTTAAGAAAATAATATCTTTTAAAACATTCTTTATAAAACCGGATATTATTTCTTATTTTTCCAAAAAAAAATCTTTTCCTTAAACAGATTTTCTTTAAAACTGATTTTTCATTACTGATTTAAATTAGATAAAACTAATTTCCTATAATTTAGGCATGACTTACTCAATTCATATTTACGTTATACTTTTGCACGCCTAAGTCTAGTTCCTTTTATAACTAAGTTCCTTTAACAATTTCGTTAGTGCCACTTAGTTTGTTCCTTAAAAGGAACAAACTCTCATTCTCAAATAAACTGCCACGTTCCTTACCTTCTTTCTTTGTTCCTTTACATTGGAACTAGAAAATAAAACGCCTAGCTTTTATTCTCTTGATCCAATGCTTGCTCCAGTATCAACATAGAAACTTCTTTACTTAGCCTTTGAAATCCTCTCTTGACTTCTTCCTTGACTTCGTATTCTCCCAGTTCCTTTCATTGATACCTTAAACATCATACACTTAAATAATCATTAGTTCACTACTTAGTTTGTTCTTTGTTTCTTTGTCATTATCAAAACTAGGGTTCAACAATTTCCCCCTTTTTGATGATGACAACAAAGGTACAAACTAAGGAAATAACAAATAATATAAGTGAATGAAAATAAAACATAAAGAAGAAAATGAAAAATAAAACACAATTAGTAAGTAACTGAATTTTGATTTTTCATTTACCTTAACCTATTTTTGATTTTTCATTTACCTTATCCTAATTTTTTAATTTTTAATTTTCAATTTTTCAATTTATGTACAGTTTGTTCCTTAAATCCTTTTCCCCCTTTGTCATCCTCAAAAAGAATAGACTCTGCATATTGATGAATTGATTTAACACCTTAAGACCAATATACAAGCACCATTGTGGTTAAGTTAGAAATCAAAGAGTAAACTTGCTCAAACATCAATCACATAATACTAGCCATTCCAAGGAAGAAATTATGCAAACATTTGAAACACAAGACATAATAGCAAAAGTCATTGATTATATATAGCACTTGTTCCATAACAAACAAAAAAGAAAGAAAAGAAAAAGGAAAAACAAAAGTGTGTTCCTTGAAAAGGAAACAGGAACAAACTAAAAAAACTAAGAAAGGAAGGGGAATGGTGTTCCTCTACAACTTCTTCTTCAACCACATCCTCTTTTTCATCACCACCCCATGATTGTCCAACCTGTTCCTTCACTCCTCCAAGCTGGGCCATAGAGTCCATCTTCTTTTGTGCGCAACCACGTATCACTAGATCTTCATAAGACTTATCATTTGATCAGTTTTGCATCCAAAGTCCAATGAAGATGATTATAAAATTTTATCATGTGTTGGCAGGAAGACAAACATCATTAACCCAGTACAGTCATCCGGAGATTCCTGTTCCTTACCCTTGGAACGAGGCAGAGGTGATTTTGTGAAGGAACTGGAGGGTTATGGAAGGCTCATCTGTTCCAGGAATGGAAACAGAAGGTGAAGGGTGATAAATGGAGGAAGAAATGGTGGTGTGGTGGAAGAGTTGTGGAGGTGGAAGCAAAAGGTTGTCCTTTTATTTCATCCTTCAACTGCTCAAAACTGGAAGGAACAGAGAAGGATGAGGAGAAATGGAGGGATTTTGTGAAAGGAACAGAGAGTTTGGAGATGGTGGATGGATGGGTTCCTTGAGAGTGAGGGTTCCGTTCCTCATATCCGAAAGGACTAAAGGAGAGTCCTTGTTGGAAGGAACAGAACATAGGAGCAATTTTACAGAGTGCTCTTCCTCACTCTCTAGGAACAGGATTAGGCTTGTGGCAATGTGTTTGCGCCTCTTGGTTTTGGTTCCTCCGGCTTAGGAACAGGTTTCTCAAGATAACATCATTATCTTCTCTCTAAGTCAACCTTTAGGCATTTTCTTTTCTGAGGAACTGGAAGCTATTTCCTTGTTGATACTCCTTCTTGGACAGAAAGACCAAGTCCATTTAGAGTCTTCTCATTCAAGATGTTCCCTTTGTTTATCCTATGTGGTCCAACCAGTAAGTCTTACTTCAAATGATGAAGTAAGAAGTTATCAAGGCACCGTACCCAATAACACAATATTTTCAATACAGTGGTTAAGATGTTGAATAAGAGAGAAGGGAAGTTGATTTGTATGTGGTGGTCTAAGCAAAACATAACACATATAAGAGACCCACTTCATTCCTCTTTTCAGTTCGAGGAATGAGTGCTCTCCAACCAAGTTAAAAGACTTTGTGAAGGGGAGAGAGTAGGTTATGGTTATATTTTTTTTGGCCAGCAGTTCCTCCAAAATATTCAAATTTTGTCTTGAGGAAAATTCGGAAAAGAACAGTTCCTTTCCGTTTAATAAACAAATCAGTTCCTTTGCAAGGAACTTCCCAACTTTGCCAATTGGCTTGATTAAACTTATTTTCTTTCCTCTAACCTCAGTTGTGCAATATCCATATTTAAAAATTTGCACAAAATCGTCCATAGCTAAGGAACAAGCTTATTAAAGGCGAATTCAAACAAGAATTCCATGCCTTGTTCCTTTAGAATGGAGTTAATTCTGAAATTCAACTTTATTGCCCATTCTAAATCACACAAAAACCCAAGACATACCTAGATTCCTTCGTTCGACCCGTTTCTTGGAAGAGAAGAAACAGTTCCTTTGGAAGGAACAGGCGTATTCTTCTTCTTCCCCCTGAGTTGTTCCGGGGTTTCTTCTTCATCATCTTCCCCAATCATTTTCTTCTACGCATGCTCCTTCTTGGAGATTCTAATTTGCTTTCTATGGGGTTTTCTTGAATTAGTCGGTTTCAAGGGTTTTGGTTGGTGAAGAGAATTTTCCATTTTTGAAGGGGTTGTTTTTGGATGTTGGAAAAGGAGATTTCTTGAAGTTTTTGCCATGATTTGAGAAGAGTTTGGAGGTTTTTATGGATGTAAGAGGTGTGATGATTTCGGTATGGTGAAGATGAAGGTTTGAGAAACACGGTTTCTATAATGTGAATTGAAGAAGGATTTTTGCATGTAATAGTAATTATTACACGCGGGAAAAAATAAAGCAAAAAAAATAAAAATAAAAAGAAAAAGAAAACGAAAAGAGATAAATAAGAACCAAGATTTAATTAAACTGTTCCCTTTTTATTTTGGATTTTTCGGATTTTTATGAGTTTTACATTTTTGAAAGAAAATAAATACTAAGGAACTTGTGCTATAGGAACAACTAATGCTACATATCAATATCCTTCATATCATGCATGTTTCTTACCTTAGGAACAGTAAGGGGAGTATTATGTGACATTTGTGAGTTGTTTAATTTCTTTGAATTCATGTTTATGTTTTGTAACATTCCAATTTGCAATGGTCTTAGGCAATTAAACACAATTTTTTAGCACACAAAGTCACTCAAATTGATTCAAACATGGGGGAATGACATAGGAACAATCACTTAATTTTTATTAACCTAACTCAAGCCTTAATTTTTCATATCTATCCTTTGAAAGGCTTAGTTAGATATCAGCAATCTGATATCAGTTTGAAAAACTCAAGTTTAATCAAACCTTTTTCAACATTTTCTCTTAAAAAGTGATGTCTATATGTATATGCTTTACTCTAGAATGATGCACTGGATCTTTAGAATACTATAGCACTTGTATTGTCACAATAAATAGGAACACATTCAAAGTTTATTCCATAGTCACTAAGTTGTTGTTTTATCCAAAGCATTTGAGAGCAACATGCAGCAGCTGCTACATATTCTGCTTCAGCAGTGGATAAAGCAACTGTGTTTTGTTTCTTGGTACTCCAAGAAACTAAACTATGACAAAGGAATTGTGCCATACCTGAGGTGCTTTTCCTATTTACAAGATCTCCAGCATAATCTGCATCTGCATATCCTTTTAGTTCGAATGTATCACTTCTTGGATAGTAGAGTCCAAGATCATCTGTTCCTTTAAGATATCTAAGAATTCTCTTCACAGCAGTAGGTGAGACTCCTTTGGATTTGCTTGAAATCTAGCACACAAACCAACACTGAAAGCTATGTCTGGACGACTAGCAGTTAGATACAAAAGTGAACCAATCATTCCTCTGATTTTGTTTGATCAACACTTGTTCCTATGGAGTCTTCATCTAATCTAGTTGAAGTTCCCATAGGAGTGTGATTTATCTTTGAATTTTCGAGGCCATATTTCTTTAATAGTTCCTTTATGTATTTTTGTTGGTGAACAATTATCCTTTTCAGTTTGTTTGATTTGTAGTCCAAGAAAGAAATTTAACTCACCCATCATACTCATTTCAAATTCATTGCTCATGAGACTTGAGAATTCTTTGCACAATGTTTCATTAGTAGCTCCGAATATGATGTCATCAACATATATTTGAACAAGCAAAATTCAGTTCCTTTAGATTTTAGGAACAAGGTTTTATCAACCTTTCCTCTTTTAAAATTGTTTTCTAAAAGGAACTTTGATAATCTCTCATACCATGATCTAGGTGCTTGTTTTAACCCATAAAGAGCTTTATCAAGCTTGTAGACATGATTTGGGAGATTATTATTTTCAAACCGGGGGTTGTTCAACATATACATCTTCGTTTAGATAGCCATTTAAAAATGCACACTTAACATCCATTTGATATATTTAAATCCCATGTAAGCAGCAAATGCAATTAAAATTCTAATGGCTTCTAATCTAGCTACAGGAGCAAAGGTTTCTTCATAATCAATTCCTTCTTGTTGATTATAACCTTTTACTACAAGTCTAGCTTTGTTTCTTACAATGGTTCCATATTCATCTAGTTTGTTTCTAAACACCCATTTTAAGCCAATTACTTTTTGTTGTTTAGATGAGGAACTAGATGCCATACCTTGTTTCTTTCAAACTCATTTAATTCAGCTTGCATTGCAGTAATCCAATCAGAGTCAGTTAAGGCTTCTTCATGATTTCTTGGTTCCATCATTGATAGGAACGCATGAAATGCACAAAAGTTCCTTAACTGAGATCTAGTTTGCGTACCTTTGGATATGTCGCTGATTATGAGTTCCATGGATGTGACTTTTGTTGATCTCCAAGGTTTTGGTTGAAACTCTCTTATAGGAACATGTTGTTCCTCATGAGTTCCTTGAGTAGATGAGGAACTCTGCCAGTTGTTCCTCTGTTAGCCTCGGTGGACTCAGTTCCTTCATTTGAGGAACAGGAACTCTTCTCCTCCTTGAGGAACAGGAACATCATTGATGTTCATTATTTTCAATTCCTCGTTCCTTTCCTCTTTCACTTCTTCTTCTTCTTGTGAATCTGCTTCTTTACTTGGTTGTCGCTAACCCTATCTCATAGTCATCAACCTGTATGCTTGGATTATTTGTCAGATTCATCAAAGATTACATGAATGCTTTCTTCAACACACATAGTTTTCTTGTTATATACTCTATAAGCTTTACTATGTGAGGAGTATCCTAAAAATTTGCTTCATCACTCCTTGCATCAAATTTTCCAAGATTATCTTTTCCATTATTATGCACATAACATTTGCACCAAATGTTCTAAAATAGGTGATATTTGGTTTCTTTCCAAATAAAGTTCATAAGGAGTTTTATTAATGATAGGTCTCATCATGGCACGATTAATTATGTGACAAGCAGTATTAACAGCTTCAGCCCAAAAGTTCCTTGGAAGTTCACTAGCAATTAACATGGTTCTAGACATTTCCTCCAAAGTTCTATTTTTCCTTTCTACAACACCATTTTGTTGTGGTGTTCTAGGGGCAGAAAAATTATGATCTAGGCCATTATCTCTGCTTAGTCATCAAATTTATAATTTTCGAATTCCTTGCCATGATCTGATCTAATGTGCATTATTTTATGCCACTTAGTTTTGAACTCTTTTAGCAAAGACAAGGAACTCATCATAAGTTTCATCTTTACTAGTGAGAAAAATAACCCAAGTTACCTAGAGTAGTCATCTACAATCACAAGTACATACCTCTTTCCACTTCTGCTTTGAATTCTCATGGGTCCACATAAGTCCATATGAATTAATCTAATGGTTTAGTGGTACTTACAATCGTTTTAGATTTGAAAGAGGATCTTACTTGCTTACCTCGTGCACATGCATCACAAACTTGATCAATATGAAATTTTATGGATGGTAATCCTAAAACAAGTCTTTTGATCTAAGTTTCTCAAGTAATGAAAAGCTAGCATGTCCTAGACGCTTGTGCCAAGAAGTGAATCATCTTCAATAACACTAAGACAAGTTAAATTGATTTGAGGAACAAGGTCTAGATCCACAATGTATGTGTTCCCTTTCCTTGTTCCTTCCAAGATAACCTTCTTAGTTTTAATGTTGATGATCAAGCATTTTTCTTTATCAAATTTTACAGTATTTCCTTTGTCACAGAATTGAGAAATGCTTAATAGATTATGTTTTAGACCTTCAACTAAAAATACATTTTCAATGGAGTGTAGTGGTGACTTACCAACCTTACCCATGACAACTATGTTACCTTTCTTATTATCACCAAATGTTACACTCCACCTTCATAGGTTGTGAGTGAGAGAAACTTCGTTTTGTCTCCTGTCATGTGCTTGGAACAACCACTATCGAGATACCATGTGTTGTTCCCCCTCACTCCAACCTGCAAAAATCAACTAGTTGTTAGTTGTAGGAACCCCATCTTTCGTGGGTTCCTGTTCTTGACTAGGATTTGTTTTGACAACCCATTTTTTCTTACTTATTGTCACATTTTTCCCAATCATCTCAGATTTTAGTTGACATTGATTTATGTAATGACCTACCTTGCCACAATACATACAAACTTATCACTAGGTAGATCAACATATTTCTTTGTCTTGTTCCTTTTCTTGTAGTTTTCAAAACCAAGACCTTCCTTCCTTTTGGTCTGTGGTTTCTCAATCCACTTAGGAACTTTCATGATTTTGCCTCTGTTCCTTGCGACAACCAGTTCCTTTTTAAGATTACAGATCTGTTCCTTTAAAATATTTTCTCTTTATTTCATTTTTCAATCTCAGATCTGTATCCTTTCAAAGGGGTTGATCTTATATCAAAGGAACTCAGAACAGGGACAAATTCCTTCAAGTGTGAAATCTCTAAATTAATTAGATAATTTTCATTTTTCAAACTTTCATATAATTCTTGATTTTTAAGTTTTTATCAAATAAATCAAAGAATCTTGTTTCAACATATGTTCTCATTTTCTTAAGCCATTCTATGTGTTCCTTGCAAACCTTTAAGGCTTGTTCCTTTTGTTCACATTTTTCACGTTCATCTCTACATTCAAGAATTGCATCATAAAGAAGATCATATATTTCAGGCCTAGTTTTACCATCTAGTTCTGACTCAAGTCCATGTTGACTTACCTCAATTTTTCTTCATCTTCTTTTTCGTCAGTGTTTGCCATGAGGCAAAGGTTTGCTGTTTCTTCAGTTGGTTGTTCCTCTTCTTCTTCCGTCTCTGAATCTCCCCAAGCAGCTATCATAGCTTTGCGCACATTTGCCTTAGAGAAAGGTGCTTTGATTCTTTGTTCCTTTCAGCAAAGCGTTCCTTGTTCCTTTCTTTGGTTTTGTCATTTTCCCAAAGAGGACATTCCTTGATGAAGTGATCTGTACTCCCACATTTATGACAAGCAGCTTTGTTAGAAAATTTCTTAGATTTACCTTTGAAGTTTTCATTCTTCATTTTCCTAGGATTTGCATCCCATGATCCTATTATGTTCATGGGGTCCAAGTCCACAATGCAATAGTTTAATAGCCATGGATTTACTTCCATTTTTTCAAAATCAGATTTGTCATAATCAGAGAGGGGTTTTAGAGTTACCTCATTTTTGTCATTTGTAGTTGTGACTTCGAAATCACCAACTTCAATGACTCTCCATACCTGATAGTTTTCAGCTTTGATGAATATCTCCATGCGGTTCTTCCCATAGTTGTAGTACTTCCCATTGAACATAGGAGGCCTTTGAGTGGAATAACCTTCTTCAAGTTTCTCGGTGGTATTCATTGTTCCTTGGATCTTTTTCTCAATAGGGTTTCCTATCTTACGTGAGTTCTAGCTCTGATACCAATTGTTATTTCCCTAGGAACACTACAAGAGGGGGGTGAATTGTAGGTGTAGAAATAAACGTAACTTTTTGCGGAAATTAAAACTTAAACGAATAAACAAGCTAGAGGAACACAAGGGATTTTTACGAGGAAAAACTTCTTGGGCCCAACAAGAAGAAACAACCTCGACCACTAGGGATTTTAAACTCAACTCTTTCACTAATTAGGCCAAACAACTTTGTTACAACCTAATTCTAACTCGAGCCACACCTTGAGTTCCTAAACTCAAGTTCCTGAGCCACTGTTCCCTTAACAGTAGTTCCTCTCAACTTCACTCGAAGTTTTCTCACTCATACAAGCTTCACTCAAAGCCTCTTCTTACAGAACTTCACTCAAAGTTCCCTTACCCCAAAAACCAAAATACAATTGATCGAAATAAGCTTAGTGGAATTAGAGTAAGAAGCAAAGAACAAATGGCTATTATGAGAGAATGAAGGCACTGACACTTAATTAGTTAAATTCACTTAATTACTTAGTCAGACACATTTTGGAACTCTTTAGACTTCAATATTTATAGTGATAATCACAAAGAACGTGGGAGTAAAACTCGATTACATGTTAAGTCCATTAACCCATGATGTTCCTTCCCCTAAGGAACACGTTTCTCATCATGTCCCATGATCCCATGACTCAATATGAACGTGGATATATTTTAGCCACAACTCCTAAAGATAGGAGTTTCTTGAGCTTTATCCGAAAATCAGTTAGTTAAAAACAGATTTTTATCAAAAACTGAATTTTTAATCTTTAAGAAAATATTATCTTTTAAACAAATTCTTTATAAAACCGGATAATTATTTTCTTATTTGTTTTCAAAAAACAAAATCTTTTCCTTAAATAGATTTTTCTATTAAAACTATTAAAACTGATTTTAAATTAGATAAAACTAATTTACTATAATTTAGGCATGACTTACTCAATTGCATAATTGTACCGTTATAGTTTACGCCTAAGTCTAGTTCCTTTTATAAACTAAGTTCCTTTAACAGATTCGTTTAGTGCCACTTAGTTTGTTCCTTAGAAAGGAACAAAATCTCATTCTCAAATAAAACTGCCACTTTCCTTACCATCCTTACTTTGTTCCTTTACACTTGGAACTAGAAATAAAACGCCTAGCTTTTATTCTTCTTGATCCAATGCTTGCTCCAGTATCAACTTAGAGAAATTCTTTACTTAGCCTTGAAATCCTCTCTTGACTTCTTCCTTGACTTCGTATTCTCCTAGTTCCTTTCATTGATACCTTAAATATCATACACTTAAATAACTCATTAGTTCACTACTTAGTTTGTATCTTTGTTTCTTTGTCATCATCAAAACTAGGGTTCAACAAAAAGCAACTGAGAAGTAAGGTGAACCAAATGGTGAAGGTCTTATGGGCTAACCAGTCGACCTCTGAGGCTACTTGAGAAGTGGAAGAATACGTAAAACTTCTTGTTTTCTTGAAAATCATGGATTCTTATAGTTTAAAAATTATAAATTCTTAAAATACATCTTGTGAGATAGTTATTCCTCTATTAAATAGGTGAAAACAGGTTCGAAATTTATATCACCAATCAACACACAAAATTTTCTAAAAAAAACAAAATTGATTTAAAAAAAAAGCTCAATCCTCAATTCCACTGTTTTCTTTCGGCCACCAAACAACCATCACAGAACAACCATCCGACCACCACCAACGAACGCAGCAGCACCACAGATACTGTCCAAATGCCACCCATTTCCCTCTCGACTCGCTGCTCTTTTCCTCCCTTCACGCCCACTCATTCTCCCCCCCTTCGAAGTCCCGCCCTCACCTACTCTCTCTCCTCGATTTGTTGGCACCAACTCCCCTTATGTTGTCTCAGGGCTGCCGTTTTTTTTTCCTTTATGAACTGCGCCCAACCATACACCAAGCACTGCCATTCCTTCTCCTTCCTTTTGTGCATGAAGAGAAGACTCACTATTGGTCTTATATTTTGGTTTTGGGTAAGTTTCAAAAATTTCCTAACATATTCACACTATGAGTCTATGACACTAGTGAGGAGTATAGATTATCAACATGGTTAAACATTTATAGTTAGTAATAAAACATATGTTATGATGTTTAAAATGATTTTAAGTTATGACATGTTTAGCATATACTCCTAAACTAGTTTAAAAGTTATAACTATTTATGATTGTAATAACTACTTTATTTATGTTATTAATTTATATGCTTAAAATATAATAAGAGGACTAAAATATAGGTAAAACACTAATTTGATTTCTAAATTTTCAAGAAAAGTATAAAATGTTATGTATAAACTATTATAGCATTAACATGCTAAAAGGTTATGTATAAACTATTATAATATTAACATGCTAAGTATAATAAACTATTGGCACATAAGTAAAACTTTATTTTAACTCATATAAAAGTTATCTAAAATATAAACTACACTTAAAGAGCACTAATAATACTCTTTAAGTTATTATTTAAAATAAAAAATTATCTAAATAGAGTATTTTATAAAGAGCATTTTATAACTTTTAAACTAGTGATACTCATATAAAATATTATAAAGCTAGTTTAAAAGTTATAAAATGCTCGCATTGAAACATAAAAAGAACTCATCCCTCATAGTTCAGTGAAGACGATTTCTGCGACCTAGAAGAGATCTATTATATTACAATCGAGGTAACAACTACTGCTAGTACATGTCACTCTCTTGAAATATGTTTTATGGAATTACAATACGCTACTCAAATGATAATTATTTATGAACATGTCTTTCTAAGTTGTAGGATTACTATTGATCACTGTTCAAGTAAAATAAACATAGCATGATAAATTACGGTGAAAAAAAAAAGGTTGGTTGTATCCACTAACTGAAGGTCATGCACGTACCGTACTATTTATTAGGGCACTAACCCGCTACTATTTACTATGGCTTTGGCCCACCACTAATTTTTGGTGTAGGGAAATGTCTGGGCCCACGCCCTTGCAGAGTGGTGCATACACATACTGGGAGACGTCCCGTCACTGATTGATGTACACAACCAGAGTAAAATATGATGAAACGGAATTATGGTAAATTAATGTAAAACTGGAAGAATTTTTTTCTTGAATCTTTCAATTATTTTATCCCTCTGTTTGTAAATACAATGAATTGAAATGGATTTATATTGCTAGAGTAGCTTGTTACCGAGCTCGGCTCATATCGTTTTGTATTTACGTTTTAGGTGTTGCTTAGGACTATGGTAATGAATAGTGGGAAGGATTACCACCTTATAATATCATCTAGTCGTAGTGATATTAACTTGTACGGTTAACTGAACTAGAAAGTAAGAAAATATACTTTGTTATGAGTTAATATAATATAAGTTGTTTAAGTTAACACTATTATGTCTTACAAAGTATATACTTTGTTTTATAATAGTAGCCTTGCACCTTCCTAAACGAAGGTGCGGCAGTAATGGCTCGACCAAATAGGTGGTCAGTTGCTAATTAGGTCTTCTTAAATAGTAAATCGGTGGTCGAGGCATTACAACATCAAATGCTAAACATGTGCTCAGGAAATTTCATCTTATTCGAGAGATCGTTGAAAGAGAAGATGTGAAACTAATCAAGGTTCTTACTATGGATAATGCAGTCGATCCTCTGCCTAAACCGCTTGCTCAGCCTAAGCGTAAGTGTCATACTAGGTCTGTGGGGCTTAAAATGGGAGAATGGCTTTATCTTGTTTGCTTTCATGTTTACAATTGTAAAGACATTTATTATGTTTTGAATGTTTCAATAAAAATTTGTTTCTTATTTAATTTTTTGGTTTAGTATTAAATAAAATGCCTAATTTATTTGTATTTTAAAATAGGACAATCGAAAATATTTTATTTGATAAAGGAACCCTATAAAGTGAACTTAAATGACAATTTATTTAAAGTCCATAGTCTAAATCAAGAAATTGGATATAAGTGATTTATTTCATGACCAATATATAATTGTTTCTAAATGCTATGGAGACATAGGGATATTAAATTTTTATATGGATGTATATGTGATGAATTGAGACTTGACCTAATTAGATTCTAAAAGTAGAATCAAACTACTATATTTCGTGGATACCTTAGACATGAGTATGTCTTAATGAAGAAAATATATTTAGTTTAACCTTGACATTGTTAAATGTCGCGTCGTAAAAAGAGGTTATAAATCCAGTGATCAGGTGGGCTAAGAATTGAGTGTGAGTTATGGTCATACAAGAATGGATAAATCCTCTATTAAATAGAAATAGTGGTTGGGCCTCTTGATGTGCGAGAAGACAAAATTGCATGGCCATGCGGAATAGAATTAAAGTGTTGATCCTTATGGGAATAATTCAAATTCAGTAAACAAGGAATAAAAATTTGAGAAAACATGCTTTCATCAAATTTGACATTAAGTGACTTAAGGACTTTAACATTGTGATCTTGTCTTCGGACAACTAGGAGATTAAAAGAATATGTCCTTAGACATTCGGACAATTACTACATATAAATATGAATTAAATTTTAAAGATAATAAAGTTGATTATTTTTGTTGTCGTATTTTCTTGTTAGATAATAAATTAGAATCGTATGACAATATTGAATGAGCCTACAACTAAAATACATTAATCCTATGAGGTCACAAAATGTAGCACAAGTTGGACAATGGAATCCAAATCCATTTAGGATTAGGGTTAGTGTGATAAGGGCAATAGGAGGACAATCAGTTCTTCTACCTTGCGTAGGTTTCTTCTATTATATATGATATAATATCATGGTTTACGCATCACTTGATTAAGTAGTTTTGTTTTCACAACAGAGAGACATAGTGAAACCAAATATATTCCCCCTAACCGGTGCACCTAAAAGAAAGATAATTGTTATCTTCCATTCTACCAGACTGGCGCTTGTGTACTGATTAGAGGAGCAACACTTGGGGCTTTCAGAACATCGAAGCTTGCATACAACAAGGAAATCAGGCTACAAAGGGTATATATCCAATTTTGGTCATATTCATTGATTCATCTGTTTGGTTATATTAATGATATTATGATATGTGCTAGGAAATTATTTCCTAACATTCCGTTATATATGCATCTACATATTCCTACATAAACTTGAATAAGTAGCTTAGCGTTGTGTTGGAAACTTTCTGAACTATGTGAAATGTGACTAATCAAATATCATATCTTAGGCATTTTTATTACATACAAAGCAATGATATAAAACACCGACTTATATATTTTATTTATTTATGAGAACTTCGAAGACATTATAAAATAGAAGAATAAAATCTACTAAATTTTTAAGGTTTCGAAGAAATATAAGGATATAGTTACGAATTTAAGTTATAATGAGATATATTGTTTTTTTTTTCTAGTGGGACCAAGTAAAAACCATATATGGGTTTAGATTCTACAAGAAAACAACATGATAACTCACCTCTCTCTCCCTTGTGGAAAACCCTTAGTCTTCCTTGAGCCAGTTTGGGTTGCCATTTTTCTTTCCGATGGGTTCAAACCGTGATTCTACTTTTAGTTACAATCTTTTACTTGTTGGTTATTAATAATCGTCCTTGTTCGTCCTTGTCATACATTTTTTTGAATATTTTCAACTCAATTATTGTGTTCTTTGTCTCCTCTAGCAAGTATTTGAAATTTGAGTTTATTCTATTCTCTTATAAGAATTTAAAGTTTGTTGTTTGTGGGCTCTTCAAATTATCAAATTCATTAGCGATTTGTTGTACAATCTTGCGACTAGTGTTAAATCTAGTGTACGGTGCAGACCGATGAAACAAAAAAAAAATATTTAAAACTATTTCAAGAGTATAAATGCGCCCATAGGAGTATGATTTGGCAAACATACATGGGGTATGCTATATTGCAATGTCTGGTTCATCAGCATCATAATTACCAACATACACTATAAAATAATTTTTTATTTAAATAAGTCAGATTGTATTTTATTTTCCTTAGTACATTGTAGGTGTCGCATGAATTCTTATTACTAAAAAGTATCTTTTTCCTAAAATACTGTAATACATTAAATCCAATTTTCACTAATGTCTCCAAAATATTGAGATTACCTTTTTTTATCTTATCTCCCTAACAATATGAAATAGGAATAGCTATTAATAACAAATGAGCAAAAAATAAATTGTTGAAAGATTGGAGGAAAAAAAAAGCCTAAGACTCGATCAAATTTTGTTATATTTATCACAAACAATGAGAATGCCTCTAGTGAGTTCCAAGAATCCAGCTCCTTTGTGATAATTATAGTAATTGTCTCACAATAGCTCTCAAAAAAATATAATTCTCTCACAATAGGTATCACATAATATATATTTTAAACAACATTACAATTTAAATTTTGCTAGATTATCCAATTACATTCCATTCCAACAAAAAACAAGAAAAAAAGAATGGCTCATCAAATTTCAACTTGTTCATTTGTACTAATTGTTCTAGTTAGCGTCATAATAGCAGAAGCGAGGCTTGCTCCTTCCCCTTCATCCATTTTTGGAGCACAAACCCCAAATGCCGACATTGAATCTGCTGCTCCTATTGGATCCCCATCTTCTATTCATATGACACCATTAACTTCCCCTGCCTTTAGTCCTGAAAGCTCTATTGTTCCATCTACAAACAGTGAGAAGTATGATGCTTCCTCTCCTGCTCCCGCTCCCGCTGAAGAGTCTCTCTACGATTCTCCTAATGGATCCCCTATAGAAGGATCTTCTGAGGTCCCAAAGGCTAATAATTCTGATGATCAAGAAGAATAAGTAACCACTTAATAATAAGAAATTTCCTATTGAACTTTCTTACTATATAGTTAGTCTCTATAGGAATTAAAGTACGCTTGTATTAATAAGTTTTTTGAGGTTATTAAAGAACCTCATACTTTATACTTCCCAAACTTTTTAGTTACAATAATTTATGTAATATTCACTCTTTGTAGCAAGGAGTTTTTTTAAAAGGCTTTGAAGGATAATTGAAAAATCCTTTGCAAGGAAATGAGATAAAAGAGCAACTTTAAATAACTTGTGTTTATTTATTTTCAATTTTAGTTAAAATTTTTAATAATGCAATATGAATATTTGTAGGCTCTGCTGTGGTAATTGTATACACTCATTTGTAGCATTAATACACAAACGACTCCATGATTGACATACAATGGAATGATTTGTTTATATGACATAAACTATGTTACTAGCACAAGGAGAAAGAAATGGATTGATAGTGCAACATGAACTTTAATCTTAGAGGCCCCATTGACATATGACTATTTATTTTAGTTGTTTTTGTCTCCTATTGTTTGGCAATGGTCAGGCATGAATGAAGAGCAATGCAGTAAGACACAAAATGAAGGCTTTTTCAAATAACACCATTTATGTCGTTTTTCACAAAAATACTAAATTTTGTTGTTTATCTACACAATTGAAATTACTGGGATACTAGTGTTGTACAAATTATCTTGTAAGCCATGAGAACATTAGATCAAGTATTTCTATCAACAATAGTACCAGGCAAAAGATTAAGGCTAGAAATTGTTGAAATAGTTCAATTTGCAAAAATATAGAAGAAAATAGTATGGTGAGAAATTATAGACGCGTAATAGTATTACACAATTTAGCACTCGATGATGAAACATATTGTCGTCCTAGTCGGTCTAGTCCAAAGAAAGATCAATCTGTAGAGCTAAACCCACTTCATTATTGTTTATTCAGCCTAAACTTAAGAAATCGAAGTTTATTGTTTATTCAGCCCAAATTTAAGACCCAATTAACTATTCACGATAATCAATTTAATTTTTAAAGAACAATTTTGAAAATGATATTTGTTATTTCTAATAATTATTTGTATTTTCAATAATATTTTTTCTTGATAACGATTAAATATTTTATAAATTCGAATATATTATGAAAATTAGATTTAATTTTTCTTGATAACGATTAATGATGATGACCTCATATGGATAAGGCTGTTTTTCGAAAATTTGGCCTTTCATACCATGAGAAAGGGTTTGGGGTTTAGATTAATAGGTGTGAATGATTGGAACTCGTCTCCTCTTTCGTTCTAAAGAACAGGCCCTTACCAAATGCGTTATTTTTCATTTTAAAGTAATCATGCTATATATTAAAATAAATATAATTACATAATTTGTACATATACACATTAACGATTTTATTTAGGACCAATATATCATTTGTTCATGGTAGGTTTGAGCATCTAAGTTGCACTGAGTACCAATCATTCCAGGTTTGGAATCCACTCATGGATCAAAACCATCTTAGTTTAATCTATGTCTCACCCTAAATGGCCAATTCCATTGGGATGAAGAAGGAAAAGAAAGGAAAATAGATCACGAATAACTCGCCTTTAGAATTAGATAAATCTATTAGAAATGAGGTAATCACTCCAATTAGTTGTTGAAATGAGATTCAAATAATCACCCTAATTAGTGATTAAATTGAAGGATTAAGATAGCCATCTTAATTAGTGATTAATAATGAAGGAAAGATAATGACCCCAATTAGTGATCAAATATGACGAACAGTTAAGATCACCACCCTAATTACTGATTAACCAATATTTAAGATAATCGTCCTAATTAGTGATTAAATATATATGATGAAAGATTAAGACAATCGTCCTAATTAGTGAGTAATCAAGATTTGAGATAATGACCTTAATTAGTTATTAAATATGATAGAAGGTTAAGATAATCACCCTAATTAGTGATTAATCAAATTTTGAGATAATCACCCTAATTAGTGAATAAATAAGAAGGTTAAGGTAATCACCCTAATTAGTGATTAACCAAGGTATAAGATAATCACCTTAATTATTGATTTAACTTCAAGGACTGCTACTGATGTATATTCTAAAGTTTATGTTGTTATTTTTATCTAAATGAGTTTAGTTTAAACTTTATTGACAAAACAAGCTTATGTGGTAATAGAAAAAATCAGTTTTTTACAACAATTTTCTATGATTTTTAATCAATTGTAAAAAGCCGTTTCTCCGAAATTCCAATGCCCAATTGCTGGAAACATCTTGAAATTTATATGAAAAATATTACATCCTAAAAATTATTTATATAATACAGACAAAAAATGAAATGAAGTACGAAATTCATAGTGCTCATAATTACAACATCACATTTTCTTTTTATGAAGATGTTTTGCACAACTCTACTTGAATTTTTCTATAAAAACATGTTTTTGGTGATGAACAACAACTTGATTAATAAAGTTACATCGCCACATTGTTTCCTAAGAGTTTCCCCATTACAGTTGACTATTCTGGGTGGGGTGACTTAAGGTTGGGTACCTATTAGGACTTCTACATACTCAAATCACTCCAAAGATTAAAAAAAATGATACGATAAAAGAAAGAAAAAGTTAGTATATAATCAAGAAGATAATTAATAAAATTAAAAAAAAAAATTAATTTTACCTTGCTAACTCAATTATGCACTTCCTTTGCAAAGTTCTTACTTTTTGGTAATTTTATTAATTTCTAATTGAGTTTCTAAATTCACTTAATTACTAACGACAATCCTTTTTTATATTTTTCTTTGATTAACTTCTTACTACTAATTACTTTCCTAACTTTTACTTTCTTTTTCTTGAATGAGATTTTTCTTTGAAGAAGGAAGTAGCGAAAATGAGAATACTATTGAGAGAAGTCGTGAAATTAAGTTGTTCGAAGCACAAGTTGTGCGTTGTTAAGTTGTCTGGTTAATTAAAACAAAGGGGGTATTTATAGGGAAAAGAGGTGATGGATTAGGTAAGGTCAAAAAATATATTTTTCAACCAAAAATCTGATTTCTATCATCCCATATTATCTTAATGACATCACACTAATGAATTCACCTGAATGACATCACTAAATCCCCTCAAATCTTCTTACTTCATCAAATTTATGGGAAACACAAAAATTCTTAGTCTCTTTAGATCTAATTTTGATCTTTACGTTAAGGACGCAACATACGTGTTTCAGCACATGCTAAAACGTAGAATGCATCGAAAAACGTGAAATAAGAGCTGACTGGACCCCCACGCCAACCCAAGAGCCTGCGCTAGGCACAGCAGCGTGGGCTAGGCGCACAGGACCGCGTCTGGCACAAGACACTATTGTGCGTTGGGCACATGATCGTACGTTCGGCGCATGACCATGTGTCAGGCATACAACTCGCATCTTCCGGAAAAAATCTAGATTATTGGATTTGATTCTTATTCTCACTCCTTTTCATGATTCTTATTCTTTAACTAATGGATAAAGACTGTGATCAATGGGTAAAGAATATTTTCTTATTCATTATCCAATGATCAATGACTGTACCAATAAGAAAACTGATTCCCGCCTGTTTGGAGAAACGATTAAAATTCCAGCGCGTAAACGCGACTCGTTGTTTTCGGTTTTTCGAAAAGCTAAACTTGAAACATTTAACGAAAATACATCAGATTAGCAAAGATGAGGATGATCCTTTAACAAATCATTTTGTTAATATCGATTGTTGTAGGCATTGACAACAATTTATGGAACTTTATATTCTAAGTCGAAATTGTGTGACGAACACGTAAAATGGAAAACCACGCGATATAATGAAATTCACGCTTCGAGACGAAACGTGCCTTTGGCGGGCTGTGCCCTCCACGATGTATGAAAGTTCTCATTGTTGTTATTTCTTTTCAAAAATCTTTATTACAAAATTTTGTACATAATAGGGGTTCAAAATTTTGTGTCTACAATGGTATGGAAGACTATTTTAAAAAAATGCCTTATCTATATGAATTCATCATCGTTTTAAATGATAATTTTTGAAATTGATTGTAAAATGATTTATTAAATAAATCTCTCCCTGTTCAGATACTATTAGGGTGGCGACTTCTAAGTTTTCTAAAACTCATAGTCCAATGAAAGACTTTTGTGGAAATCATATTGTTAATTAAGACAGTCAAAAATCAGATACCCTAACATGGACCGAATCAAACTAAGATTTTCGGACCTTATTGCAACTACAACTTAGTTAAAACAACTCAACTACTTTAACTAACATTTTGACTAACGTTTTAGCTATGTAGCTTCGTTTTCAATACAAGCAACACAAAAGACAAATTCTTGTCTTTCAGCCATTAAAGTGAACCCCATATGTTCCATGGGGTGTGATATAGGGTCATCTTGACTAGTTGTGTTTGAATCCGCATAAAGAACCTTTACAATGAGGTGATTACGTACATGTTCATCCTGCATAGGCAATAAAAAGACGACTTCAATCTGCCGGCTTCATTAGAGAGGATTCGTAATTTAATTTTTGATGAGTAAGTAAAACTCGAATAATGCGAATCATATAAAGTTTTGCAATATGCAAGGCTATTCTACATATCCAATATATGTTATATGTCCTTACCTCGTAAGCACATATTATATGCGTGAGGTCACCCCAGGGGGTTTGCGCTTTGTTCCTCCAAAAAGCTTCCTAACCAATAGTGTTGGATCTTAGTCATAATAAAACCTATCCAATCATAGCATTGCTTCCTTTCTCTTAACTTGATACTGGAGCGTATCTTACATGTGGCCATCTTTTTAAGTAAAATTATGAAGAGTGGGACCAATCTCTTAGTCATGGACCCTTCCTAAGCCTAAATCTAAGCCTGACCATAATATGAAACATATTTCTTGTAAACAGATAATTGTGTCTCCCCACTTAAGAATCCAATGATAAAACATATTGTGGTCTTAATTACTATGACCCAAAACTATTTAGAAGAAGTTTTAAAGTTCTATTTTAAATCCCACTTAATTATTCATGATAATTAATTGTATTTTGAACCCAATCCATTAAAAAGCCCTATACATTGTTTAATAATAATTAATTGTTTATTTATAGAAAAAATCAATATTTTTAAATATATTTTCATAAACGGATTTAATTCCGTAAAATCATATTTCCGAACTTAAAAGATTAAATAAAATCTTTAAAATGTGTTTTCATCAAAAAACTGTAAAAAGCCACCGAGCGCACCATTTTCCCATATACTTTGCCACGTAAGTGTGCGCTTAGTGCACGAGCTGTGCAAGCGAACAAAACTGCCATGTAGACTTATGTGTCATATAGAGTCCTATGCCAAGCGCACTTCTCTGTGCGAGACGAATAGGCATGTCGCCTTCGGCGTGCCAATCTGCACCTGACACATGGATTTGCGCATGACACGTCATATTGCACCTAGTGCAGCTAGCACGTGAAGCATAGTTTCATTTTTTGTATAAATACACCTGATTTTCGTACATATTTCAGAATGGGATTTCACACTTAAACATTTACAACTCTACAAATATATTTACAAACCTCTCTACAAAACCTCCCTACAAAAACTCATACTTTTAGGAGTTCTTTGTGGGGATATACTAGGATAAATAGTGCATTTTCTGGGGATATACCTGCCTAATTTTTTTTATGGGATATACCAACCTAAATTTACGTTTTGTTAAAAGGTACCAAAAATACTATTTCCGATGAAAAAGTTCAATTTTCGGCCTTTAACTTGCTAAATTACTCTTTGCATGGTGCATGACATTCAATTGCCTATGCATTCATTTCCCTCCAAGTTCCTCATTGCCACTTTTTCTCTCTCCTCAGTTTCATTCTTTTCATTTTCTCTCTACTGTAAATCAATTTTTACAACAACATTCGCTGCAATTTACCGGAATTACCTCGAAGAATTTCTTAAGGTTAGTTAATTATTTCTTGTTTTTGTTAGTCTAATTTTTTTAATTTGCAAAGCATGTGATGAATTGGAGATTGGAAATAAAGTATTTAATTACTATTAGGGTTTGCTTCTAATTTTGCTTCTAATTATGCAGATGAATTCAAAAGGTTGTGCAAAGTATCCAAAAAATGATTTGAAAGTAGAAGTGCATCTTAGAATTTACCATGAGGGTGTTTTGTTAGAAAAGAAGGGAAATTGCAGTATGTGGGTAGCGAGACTTACCATGAACAAAGACTTAAAACATTGCTAATATAGTGATGAAAAAATTATGATATCCATATGTTGGTAACTTATACTACAAGAGAAAAGGTTTTAGTTTGTTGAATGGGAGGAGATTATTCCACTATGATATTGATTATGATGAAGTTCTGAAGTCAAGAGATGATGATAACTTCCTAAATTTTTACATTGACCACTATGAGCAAGAGGGTTATACTGGTAGTGAAAATAGCAATAAAGAACAGGTCAGTGAGGAAAGGAGTGATGATGATGATTATTATTATGATTATGATAATTAGGATTCCGATTCTAAGAGTGATGAGATGATTGGTGGTGGGAAAATGATTGTGAATGATGTTGGGCTTAGGGTGTCCCAAGTAGATGAAGGTCGGCTTGAGGTGTCCCAAGTATATGAAGGTGGGCCTAAGGTATCCCAACAACAACAAAACACTATCAGAGGCCCTCCTAAAAAGCTCACTCCCGTCAGGAAAAAATTTAAAAGGAAAGACCAAACAACATGAATCACAAAAAATAACAGAAGATATTTGCTCCATATTTGCTGCATCGGAAGCACCACCATAAACATGATGCATATATGTATTAGCTATTGAGGTAGATGTTATATCTAGGTAGCACTAGTATGTAATCCTTTTGCTAGGTTTTCAAGGCTGACATGAAGTTGCTACTTATGGCCACTTGATAATTGTTGTGTTATTATTTTGTTAAGGTATACATTGAAAAACAAATGGATGAACAAATCATAGTGCTTGTTGTTATTATTAATAATTACAAGAACAATCAAACCTAACTTGTAGCTAACCTTGCCTATTACCTAATACACTACCAACCATGCGAACAAAACCTACTACACTACCAATCATGCTAACATCACTAACTAATGATTACATCAACTTATGCAATCACCTCAGTGATAGCATCACTAACTACAATTGATAAAAGGATACATAAGATAAATTGCACCATTGGAATGTCATTCTTGCCTTCATGAATTCTCAATTGCTCATTTCCCACACAAGAAGCTCCTCTAAAAGAGCTTATAGAATGCTCAACAACTACATCACTATCTTCTTCTTCAAGCCTTACCCCTCTTTTCTTAAGCTTCTCATTTTCAACAGCCAAAGCTTTCTTCTCTGCCATGAGCTTCAAAATTACTAAGTGTTACCATTCAGTCTACCCATCATCATCTCATTGAAATAATTTACATCCTTTTATCTTCGAATCAGGGTCATAAATCTTGCATGCTTTGAACATTCTGGCTAGATTATCTTCAGACGAACTTCGTACTATGACCACTAAAAAACCACACTTGTGGATAAGGTTCCTCATTTGAGCACCAGAACAAGGCATGGTTTGTGCATATGGAATGTCATTTTAGTAGCTAATTAAGGGAAAAAAAAGAAATTTTGAAATGCTTAAGTACAATTGAAACCCTAATTTATACCCACATAGTACAATCGAAGAACACAAGAAGTAAATTGAATTACATTAAAGCTAAAATAAGACATCATACCTTGTAATTGATGATTATAGCCTGCCTTATCTTGCTGAATTGAAGAACTTCTTCAAGGTTTAAGGAGAAGGAAATTTTAAGGGTGGGGTTGGTTATTAAGGGGAAGGAAAGATTGGGGGAGGGATTAAAAAAATTGTTAAAAAAACACTTCAACATGTGCGTGGTTAAGGGGTAAAACACAGCATATCCCCAAGTTCCTACCAAGTCAAAGGCCGAAAATTTGACTTTTTCGCCGGAAATAGTGTTTTTGGTACCTTTTAACAAAACATAAATTTAGGTTGGTGTATCCCCACAAAAAAAATTCGTGAGGTATATGCCCACAAAATGCCCTATTACCCTAGTATATCCCTGCAAAATACTCTACTTTTAGACATACGAACACATATTTTCGTATACACATTCAAATCTTTCAGATGTTCATATTTTGAGGCTTCACGATTGCTCGTCCTGAACGTTGTCAATCTCACAGACCCAAGCCACGATATAATCTTAAGAGTCCTTGAATATATTCTTATTTTTATATTGAAATTACTAACCATTTATTTCATGATGTAGAGCTTTTATTTAAAATCATTCTACTATATGTTTTAATCCTTCTTTCTTTTTATTTATTTTTATTATTATATGCATATTATATGATTGTCCCGATTTATTGCTTTTATCACCTACATGTTATTTTTGCTAATCAAGACCTCAATAATTGTTCTAACATTAATTAGATTAATTTGGATAACCTGCTAGGTTCCATGTGAATTAATTGTCTAATAACATGTTACTAAAAATAGTCTTTTTATTTGTTTCCTAAATCAACATAAACTAATTATTTTTAGGATGTTCAAAACATTATTTGGTTATTTTTTTGCATAAACATTCACATGCATCGTATTTATTTGATCCCAGCAATGGGGAACATGGTTCCTAATTGTGTACGTATCCTCACAACCGAACTCAATCTTTGGTTCATTTTGACCATCTATGGAGTCTAGACGGAAAATATACATTGGATAAGTCCTTACAATTTGGCAACTAGACTGAAAGGATTTTCTTTCAAAAAAAATAAAATAAATGAGTGGGTAAAACTCGAAAAATACGATTCATACTCTACTAGTGCTTAAGAAAAACATTACAGTTTTGCATATGCATGGCTGTTGCTCAACGACCATAAGGAAAATCTACCTTGCCTGATTAGCACATGTTTTATGTGTGAGGTTACCACCAGGGGTTTGCACTTTCTCCTTCCAAAAAGATTCCCGAGCTATAGTGTTGGATCTTAGTCAGAAGCAAACCTACCCAACCATGGCATTCTGCTCTTGTTCCTGACTTGAGAACTAGAGTGCATCTTACACGTTGCGACCTCATTAAGTTAAGGTACGAAGCGTGGGATCAATCTCTTAGTCATGGACCCTTTTAGACTTAACCTAAACCTTACCATAATCTCAAACATAGAACCGGACTTTAGGTGGAAACTTTTGCCACTAGTGGAAAAAATATAAAGTGTTCCGGTTAAAAACGCTACAAGTGCTCCGTATTTCACCCATAGCAGACCCCATACGAGCACTTGAGCATTTTTCAAGTGCTCCGGTTGAAAACCGAAGCACTTAAATTTACAAGTGCTCCGGTTGTCTTAAAAATCGGAGCACTTGTGAATTTTTTATATTCAAAATACATCAAGTGCTCCGATTGTTAAGAGAAAACCGGAGCACTTGTGAATTAAGTGCTCCGGTTTTTTCTAACAATCGGAGCACTTGACATATATTTTTTAATAAAAAAAATAATTTGTTGTTGCTGTTAGAACACACCCGAAGTAAAGAGCAGCATGGCTGCTAAAAGAGTTAAAGAGAAACTGAAACAGGGCGTGGTACACACATTGTAGGTGCAAGTGCAGGTGCAGCAGCATACTCTTACATGACGATTTTGAGGGATTCAAAATGAAAAAGTTGCAACAAGGGACAAAAAATATACTCTTTACATAAACAGCTATAATATATTCACAAATCGCTCCAAGGAGCATAATAACTGTGATCCCTAACATAATTGTTTTAGTGTTGGAGAAGGAATAAGAAAAATAAATGAAATAATTACATCTCTATGCTCCCTACACATTGAAAAAAAAAAAAGACGTTAGAGTCAATCAGAGGTAATGACTCCGGAGTCAAGGGGGGGGAGGAAACAGCCAATAATGGGCCATCTAAAATATCTGGCTGCAAAGCTGCAAGGCCGAAACCTCCTCAATGAGGAACTGCAATTGGAGGATGCATAATTGAACTGCTATACAAACCGGAATACAAAAGCTTAGATATCAGAAAACAAAACCAAACAATAAAACAGAATGCTAAGAAATTGATAATAATCCATGAGTTCCAAGTTCACGCTACACGGAGATAACTTAATATAAAACAACTTCAAGTTAGTCCACGTGAATGACAGTGACAAAGACGGATCAACTGGAGGAGTCGCCCCATTTCGGCAAGGTGAAAAAAGCATGACCCTTAGATTTTAGTCTTTCTTTGAAGTTTCCCTTAACCCAAAAAGGAATAGCATAAAAGAATGTTAGTCTAAAAGACAAATATGATTTTGCAAAGATATCGAAAGATCACAAACATAAATAGATAATCTGGTTCTAGAACATGATGTAAAGATAAGCTAGAGAAACATATAATTACATAATATTTCTTACAAGACATAAGAAGATCAGAGTTTACTGTTGATACTATAAAAATTTTCTCTAGAATGTGGAAGACAAAAGAGCAGGCCCTGTAACTAAAACCAAAAAAAGGAGAGAAAAAATATGAACATCCATGAAGAATGTACTTATATGAATTGATTTAGTCTGTTGACTTTTATTGTAATGTAACTCTTGATATCTACCACATAAAATAGTTTCTTAAGATAAAAGTCACTACTAACAACTCATCATTCTTTTCTTTCTTCACTTTTCCTTTTATTTCTTATTTCTAAAGTCTTAACATCATATTATGCAAACTGATTTCTGTAAACAGATATAAGATTTTGGAGGAAATTCAAAATGGAGGGAGTAATATATACTAACTAATAAGCTATGTGCATTCTAGTTTTCTCTCTCTAGCAATGTTGTACAATACGAAATGCTATTGAAGCACTAGGCAGATATTATTTTTCATTAGTTGGGGTGTTGCACATGTTTAAGGTCTAGTCTGATTCAAGAATTTTTGGATTTATAGTCTGGCAGAACCTGGGTTGTTCTTACCATGGTACATATTTTTCACGAATAAGATCTTTCAGACAAATATTTGAGGGGATACTTCCTAAAACAATCTGTGCTTGATGAAATTGATGTTCACAATTAAGAAACTCGTTTCATAATTTAAGTTATTATTTTAATTAAAAAGATTTTATATGAAAATGCAAGAATATGAAATTTCCAGCCCCATCCTTTATCGTCTGCCAAAGCCCACCCTGAGCCTCCATAATGGTCATTACCATCACCATCACCACCACCACCATCATGTCTCACTACCTTCTTTGACCTTGTCAAATCAGTCACCTCTCTCCTCTTCACCTATTACCATCTCCCTCTCTGTCCTCCCACCATCGCCATTCTTCTGAACTGCACCCACTATGATAAATTCAAAACATGCCCTGAAAATATAATTTCTTATTAACCAAACTGGGGAACCATATTATGAGAGCAAACACTGCAAACCCAATATTCTATAATTCCAGTTCCTAGCTTAAGAAGGGTCCTATCTTGTTAAACTATTGACAAAATAATGTAAGTACAATTATAATGAACTGGGGAACCATATGCTGAGAGCAAACACTGCAAACCCGATTCCATAACCCAAGATTCCATAATATAACTCATAACTAACAATAACACTTATCCAATTTACAAAAGAATTGAAATTTCTCACAAGCTTCAGACCAAGCGACAGATCTCCAGAGTTCTCAATTCTTATTTCTTGCGATTTTATTCATTCTAGATTTCATCAAAAGTTTATTTGACGAAAAACATCCCAAAAAAATGATACAATAACAGCCGCATAAAATTAATCAATCAATCGCATGAATATGAATAATCACACATGAAATAGATCTTAAACATTAATCGCAAGAAACATGAAAAATCGCAACAATTTATTCGGAGAAAAAAAGATAAGAGTTTTACTGTATTTTGGGAGATTGGAGTTAAGGAGTGTCCCCGCTGATGGAGCAACCAGGGAGGCCGGACTTCGACGACCTTTGAGTTCTCATCCATGGTGGTGGTACGAGTCACGACCAAGAACTAGTTTCGTAACTTCATCAATGGAGTAACTTTCACGCAGCGAATTCCATAGCGTGAGTGAACCAATTGCGAGGTCGACAGAGTGAGGATGACTGAGAGAGGGAGGGACGACGGAGGGAGGGACGGCGGAAGCGAACTAGCGAAGGACGAGGGTGGGAAGGAGGAACGGCGCGAGTAAGGGATCTATTGTGAGAGTGCAATTGGGAGGGAGGGAGAAGTATAAAGAGAGTCGAAAATTAATTACTTATTATTGGGAGGGAAAATCAGAGTCCAATCAAGTGCTTGGGTTGATTAATCAACCCAAGCACTTGATAAGTAGTACAAGGAGTTTTTTCCACTAGTGTGCATCCATGTTTTATGACATTTGCGCATCATTGCATTTTTTTCCTGTTATTAACCTGTCAATTTGTCATTATTACACGTCGTACATAAAAATCGCATCTAAATATCAAACAAAAGTTCATCAATGGGCCAAAACATCGACTAAATCCCCGAAAACTATGTCGGAGGAGTCATGTGCCAAACGTATTAAGTTGCATTTGGCGCACCACTTCCACGCCAGACGCATGACTGTGCGCCACATGCAACAATGCTGCCTGGCACACAGTTTATGCATCGCATGGTTTTCTTTGATTTAGTTGTCGTGGTGGTTGATCCTATGTTCGGCCTATCTGCATTCGCGTAAAACATGACCATTTTCGGGGTCTCACCTAATTCACATATTAAGAATCAGTCTCTTAATGCAAGGTCGAGTTTATCTTTAAAACATGCATCTAGAGAAACTGTCATGGTTGAGTTAGAATTTTCATGCATGTCTACGTTCTCCTTACTATTCAACAAATCTTCCCTATCAACCTTACCTTACCCAATCATATTCAAACAATTTTTTAAAAGAAGTTACATCTTTCAAAATCAATCCTGCACCATCTTTTATTCTACTCTTTTTGAAAAAAATTTACTAAACATCATCATGAGAGACATTTACAAAAAAAATATTTTTTCAAAATCAATCATCATCTTTTTCTAACAAAAGAAAAAAACAAGAGGTTCTTTTCAAAAAAAAAATTCGAAAATCCTACCCTTATCCAAACACCTTAATACAATCCATTAGCATTCATTCGAGGACAATATGCATTAGAGTTCATTTTGTATTCACCTTAGACCCATCTAAATTGAATCGATATATTCGCTAGCATTAACCACGACTAGTGCGGAGTAATTTTTCCGCTGCTTTCATCAGCCATCCACAAGTTTCACATTACCTGATATATCGCTCGATTATCGCCCCCATTTGGAGCCCCCAAGGTTCACATTCCATGGCGTACTGTTCGTGTCACCTCATCCATCGAGTCAGGCGATGCTACTTTCCCCTTTAGATCACTTTTCATTATCTTTCATAACTTATTCTAGAGGTGATCATGGGCCGGGCCGGGCCGGGCCGGGTCACGGCCAAAAAAATTTGCCCATTGGCCGGGCCGGGCCTAAATTCGGGCCGAATTTTTGTGTCCAAAGCCCGCTAATTTGGGCCTAAATTAGCGGGCTTTTGCGGGCCAAAACGGGCCGCGCCAAAAAATAGATTGAAAAGTTATTTTTGGCTTGTCCAAAGCCCGCCCAAAGCAAAAAAAAATGATCGCAGGCCGGGCATGGCTCGCGGGCCGGGCCAAAATGATCACCTCTAACTTATTCCAATCATTCTTAAAACTCAAGTTTACATATCATTTCAATAACTCTTAATAACAATCTTTGAACAGTAAACCAATCCATAACACTTGTCCTTACAGAATTAGGATCGATTAACATAATATCGTTACAAGTATTTCATACTAATAAATGTATGCTTTTATATGCTACCAATTCCAATCATAAAACTTATGTACCACAACAACTAATAACAACTCATGTCTGATAAAATTAAACATCAACAATAATAACACTAGGTCTCTTAGTTATAATTAACTAACGAGAATTAGTAAGCCAAATCCACACAGTACATGCTTTTGCATATCAAATGGTTCATACTATTTTTATTTTCATATTTACAATCTATATTCATCTCGACAACATTATCAATTATCAAGTCCTAACAACAATGACAATATATAGGACTCTCTCTTATAATTAAATAAGGAGCGTTAACTTACACACCACACTCCAGGTACATTAATCAATGAAAACAATCATCTATGATTCATACCTAATTAGTGAATAAATAAGAAGGTTAAGGTAATCACCCTAATTAGTGATTAACCAAGGTTTAAGATAATTACCTTAATTAGTGATTTAACTTCAAGGACTGCAACAGATGTAATATTCTAAAGTTTATGTTGTTATTTTTATCTAAATGAGTTTAGTTTAAACTTTATTGTAAAAACAAGCTCATGTTGTAATAGAAAAAATCAGTTTTTTACAACAATTTTCTATGATTTTTAATCAATTGTAAAAAGCCGTTTCTCATAAATTCCAATGCCCAGTTGCTGGAAACATCTTGAAATTTATATGGAAAATATTACATCCTAAAAATTATTTATATAATACAGACAAAAAATGAAATGAAGTACGAAATTCAAAGTGATCATAATTACAACATCACATTTTCTTTTTATGAAGATGTTTTGCACAACTCTACTTGAATTTTTCTATAAAAACATGTTTTTGGTGATGAACAACAACTTGATTAATAAAGTTACATCGCCACATTGTTTCCTAAGAGTTTCCCCATTACAGTTGACTATTCTAGGTGGGGTGACTTAAGGTAGGGTACCTATTAGGACTTCTACATACTCAAATCACTCCAAAGATTAAAAAAATGATACGATAAAAGAAAGAAAAAGTTAGTATATAATCAAGAAGATAATTAATAAAATTAATAAAAATTTAATTTTACCTTGCTAACTCAATTATGAACTTTCTTTGCAAAGTTCTTACTTTTTAGTAATTTTATTAATTTCTAAATGAGTTTCTAAATTCACTTAATTATTAACAACAATCCTTTTTTATATTTTTCTTTGATTAACTTCTTACTACTAATTACTTTCCTAACTTTTACTTTTTTTCGATTGAGATTTTTCTTTGAAGAAGAAAGTAGCGAAAATGGGAGTAGTAGTGAGAGAAGTCGTGAAATTAAGTTGTTCGAAGCACAAGTTGTGCGTTGTTAAGTTGTCTGGTTAATGAAAACAAAAGGGGTATTTATAGGGAAAGAGGTGATGGATTAGGTAAGGTCAAAAAATATATTTCTCAACCAAAAATCTGATTTCTATCATCCCATATTATTTGAATGACATCACACTAACGAAATCACCTGAATGACCACTAAATCCCCTCAAATCTTCTTACTTCATCAAATTTATGGGAAACACAAAAATTCTTAGTCTCTTTAGATCTAATTTTGATCTTTACATTAAGGACGCAAAATACGTATTTCAGCACATGCTAAAACGTAGAAATGCATCGAAAAACGTGGAACAAGATCTGATTGGACCCCCGCGCCAACGCAGGAGCCTGTGCTAGGCACATCATCGTGGGCTAGGCACAGCACCATGCGCTAGGCGCACATGCCTGCATCTGGCACAAGACACTATTGTGCGTTGGGCGCATGATCGTACGTTCGGCGCATGACCATGTGTCTGGCGTACAACTCACATCTTTCGGAATTAAAAAATCTAGATTATTGTATTTGATTCTTATTCTCACTCCTTTTCATGATTCTTATTCTTTAACTAATGGATAAAGACTGTGATCAATGGGTAAAGAATATTTTCTTATTCATTATCCAATGATCAATGATTGTACCAACAAGAAAACTGATTCCCGCCAGTTTGGAGAAACGATTAAAATTCCAGCGCGTAAACGCGACTCGCTGTTTTCGGTTTTTCGAAAAGCTAAACTTGAAACAGTTAACGAAAATACATCATATTAGCAAAGACGAGCATGATCCTTTAACAAATCATTTTATTAATATCGGTTGTTGTAGGCATTGACAACAATTTATGGAACTTTATATTCTAAGCCAAAATTATGTGACGAACACGTAAAATGGAAAACCACACAATATAATGAAATTCACGATTCGAGACGAAACGTGCCTTTGGCGGGGTGTGCCCTCCACGATGTATGAAGGTTCTCATTGTTGTTATTTCTTTTCAAAAATCTTTATTACAAAATTTTATACATAACACGGGTTCAAAATTTTGTGTCTACAATGGTATGGAAGACTATTTTAAAAAAATGCCTTATCTATATGAATTCATCATCGTTTTAAATGATATTTTTTTAAATTGATTGTAAAATGATTTATTAAATAAATATCTCCGTGTTCAGATACTAATAGGGTGGCGGCTTCTAAGTTTTCTAAAACTCATAGTCCAATGAAAGACTTTTGTGGAAATCATTTTGTTAATTAAGACAGTCAAAAATCGGAAACCACAACATGGACCGAATCAAACTAAGATTTTTGGACCTTATTGCAACTACAACTTAGTTAAAACAATTCAATTACTTGAACTAACATTTTAACTAATATTTTTGCTATGTAGCTTCTTTTTCAATACAAGCAACACAAAGGACAAATGCTTGTCTTTCAGCCATAAAGTGAACCCCATATGTTCCATGGGAAGTGATATAGGTTCATCTTGACTAGTTGTGTTTGAATCCGCATAAAGAACCTTTACAATGAGGTGATTAAGTACATGTTCATCCTGCATAGGCAATAAAAATACGACTTCAATTTGCCGGCTTCATTAGAGAGGATTCATAATTTAATTTTTGATGAGTAGGTAAAACTCGAATAATGCGAATCATATAAAGTTTTGCATATGCAAGGCTATTCTTCATATCCAATATATGTTATATGTCCTTACCTCGTTAGCACATTTTATATGCGTGAGGTCACCCCAGGGGGTTTGCGCTTTGTTCCTCCAAAATGCTTCCTAAGCAATAGTGTTGGATCTTAGTCATAATAAACCCTATCCAATCATAGCATTGCTTCCTTTCTCTTAACTTGAGACTGGAGTGTATCTTACATGTGGCCATCTTTTTAAGTAAAATTATGAAGAGTGGGACCAATCTCTTAGTCATGGACCCTTCCTAAGCCTAAATCTAAGTCTAGCCATAATATGAAACATATTTCTCGTAGACACATAATTGTGTCTCCCCACCTAAGGATCCAATGATAAAACATATCGTGGTCTTAATTACTATGACCCAAAACGATTTAGAAGAAGTTTTAAAGTTCTATTTTAAATCCCACTTAATTATTCATGATAATTAATTGTATTTTGAACCCAATCCATTAAAAAGCCCTATAAATTGTTTAATAATAATTAATTATTTTAATTAAATAAAATCAATATTTTTAAATATATTTTCATAAGCGAATTTAATTCCGTAAAATCATATTTCCAAACTTAAAAGATTATATAAAATATTTAAAACGTGTTTTCATTAAAAAAATTGCAAAAAGCCACCGTGCGCACCATTTTCCTATATACTTTGCCACATAAGTGTGCGCCTAGTGCACGAGCTGTGTCAAGCGAACAAAACTGCCATGTAGACTTATGTGTCATATAGAGTCCTACGCCAAGCGCACTTCTCTGTGCAAGACGAATAGGCATGTCGCCTTAGGCGCGCCAATCTGCACCAGACACATGGATTTGCGCATGACACGTCTTATTGCACCTAGTGCAGCTAGCACGTGAAGCATAGTTTAATTTTTTGTATAAATACACCTGATTTTCATACATATTTCAGAAGGGGATTTCACACTTAAACACTTCAAACTCTACAAATATATTTACAAACCTCTCTACAAAACCTCCCTACAAAAACTCATACTTTTAGGAGTTCTTTGTGGGGATATACTAGGATAAATAGGGCATTTTCTGGGGATATACCTGGCTAATTTTTTTGATGGGATATACCAACCTAAATTTAGTTTTGTTAAAAGGTACCAAAAATACTATTTCCGACGAAAAAGTCCAATTTTCGGCCTTTGACTTGCTAAATTACTCTTTGCATGGTGCGTGACATTCAATTGCATATGTTACATTCATTTTTCTCCAACTTCCTCATTGCCACTTTTTCTCTCTCCTCAATTTCATTCTTTTCATTTTCTCTCTACTGTAAATCAATTTTTACAACAACATTCGCTGCAATTTACCGGAATTACCACGAAGAATTTCTTAAGGTTAGTTAGTTATTTCTTGTTTTTGTTAGTCTAATTTTTTTAATTTGCAAAGCATGTGATGCATTAGAGATGGGAAAGTATTTAATTACTATTAGGGTTTGCTTCTAATTTTGCTTCTAATTATGCAGATGAATTCAAAAAGTTGTGCAAAGTATCCAAAAAATGATTTGAAAGTAGAAGTGCGTCTTAGAATTTACCATGAGGGTGCGTGGCGAGACTTACCATGAACAAAGACATAAAACATTGCTAATATAGTGATGAAAAAATTAGGATATACATATGTTGGTAACTTATACTACAAGAGAAAAGGACTTAGTTTGTTAACTGGGAGGAAATTATTCCACTATGATATTGATTATGATGAAGTTTTGAAGTCAAGTGATGATGATAACTTCCTAAATTTTTACATTGATCACTATGAGCAAGAGGGTTATACTAGTAGTGAAAATAGGAGTAAATAATAGGTCAGTGAGGAAAAGAGTGATGATGATGATTATTATTATGACTATGATAATTAGGATTTCGATTCTGAGAGTGATGAGATGATTGGTGGTGAGAAAATGATTGTGAATGATGTTGGGCTTGGGGTGTCCCAAGTAGATGAAGGTCGGCTTGAGGTGTCCCAAGTATATGAAGGTGGGCCTGAGGTATCCCAACAACAACAAAACACTATCAGAGGCCCTCCTAAAAAGCTCACTCCCATCAGGAAAAAATCAAAAGGAAAGACCAAACAACATGAATCACAAAAAATAACAGAAGAAAAACCTAGTTTGTTTAAGCTTGAGGACATATGGATAGATGAAAATGATGAAAACTCGCTAAGCGCTGATATCTTTGCATATGGTATTCAAGAGAATATCCTTGATAATATTCTGAGGCACCTTGACGATGTAAATAGTGAACAGGGCAATTCCGACACAGCACAGGAAGCTAACCAACCTCATCCAACCACCAGATCTACAGAATAAGTAAGGGTGAACAGTGCAGGCTAAATTTAGGTGCAGTTTGATGAAGAGGGGCAAAAGCATGATTCTGATGAAGAGGAGTTGAATGAAACTTTTGATGAAGAAGGCAGCTTACATGGCAGTGAAAGTGAGGGTGAAAGGTATGCACACTTTAACTCAAGGTCTGATGTCAAAGGTAGAGTTATTTTAAAGGTGGGATTGCAATTTGATAATAATGATGTCCTTCGGAAGGCAATCAGATACCATGCTATATAGGAAGGTTATGACTTTTATTGGCTACATAGTGGAAGTAGAAGAGTGACTTTGTATTGTAAAGCTAGGTGTAAGTGTATATGGGACAAAGGACAGGGTAAGATGCCAATCAAGGTGCACCTGTAATTCCAAAAACAAGTGTATGTTTAAGGTTAATGCATACAGAATAGGAGAGCTAGAAACTTGGCACATTTACAGTATGAATTTAAATTATGAATGTGGTTTTCTCAAAAAACACTAAAATGAATTCTTAATACATGGCTAAAATATATTTGGAGGATTGGAGGGCTGACAATGAATGGAGTTTGGATGCTTTTAAGAAAAGGATAATGATGGACACTTGGATTGAGGTGGGTACTATAAAGCTTACTATGCCAAAAAGAAAGCTTTGATGATGATACACGGGAATGCAGCAAAACAATATTCACTTGTGTGGGATTATGCTGCAACATTGATGTAAGTTTTTACCTTGGTCAACAGCTTGTGTTGGTGTGAGCAGGGTTTACAGACCACGACCTTTTTTAAGAGGTTTTACATGCATTTACAACCTTGCAAAGAGGGATTCATACACCATTTCCACCTCAAGGATGTTTGGAGTAGTGTATGTTTGGCAGTTGTGGGCAAAGATGGAAACAAGAACTTATTTCTTGTTGTTTAGGCTGTTGTGGAAGTAGAAAACAAGGAAATGAACTTGGTTTTAGTTTCTGAACTTGTTGAAAAATGACCTCAGTAGTGTGTTTGACTCACTGGTTTGGGTGCATGAAATTGATGATTTGGTGTTCATGAGTGATAAGCCGAAAGTATTTGTTTCTTTAAACACATAAACTCCATTTATTTGTTTCGTTGAATTTTGTAGCTAACCTTCCTACGTCAGAATTTGTTATAGGGGATCTTAGAAGCAACAAGAATGTAATGCCTGAGGCTGATACAAGGTATTGTTGTCTTGGGCAAATTTCAAGCTCAAATAGTCTGCACAGATGTTTAAAAATAGCCTCTGGGCGGCAGCTAGGGCTACCAAAAAGGTTTAACTTGTTTCGTCATCAATTTCTTTAATATTAATCTATGCTGAGTAATGATGTTAATCAATGTATGTTTTGATTTTCAGAAAAAGTTTGATGGACATATGAATGCAATAAACTTCTTGAATGCTAAAGCATATTATTGTTGATT
Source organism: Beta vulgaris subsp. vulgaris (assembly GCF_026745355.1). Classification (NCBI taxonomy): domain Eukaryota; kingdom Viridiplantae; phylum Streptophyta; class Magnoliopsida; order Caryophyllales; family Amaranthaceae; genus Beta; species Beta vulgaris. Next base: position 44,659,062 of record NC_079207.1, on the reverse strand, counting down.
AAAATCCCCCATAAACATTGGAGCAGGCATGAGTTCAACACCAGAACCAAGAGTGCAATGCTTTTAAACAACGTTTGTGAGGCTTTCAACAATGTGCTAAGGAAAGTAAGGGACAAGCCAATTTTAACCATGATGGAATGGGTTAGGAGGTATGTGATGAAAAGATCATTCACAAAGAGGGAAGGATTGGAAAAGCTTGAGGGAAGGGTGATGCCTGCTCTTGTCAAATAGATTGATAAGGCAACTTTAGAGACTAGAAAGTGTTATGAGACACCTTCATCTACCTATAAAGGGAAATAGAACATAAGGGAGGCACATGGGTTGTGAAAATTAATGAGAGGAGTTGTGGCTGCAACAAGTGGAACTTAACAGGGATTTCGTGTTGCCATGCTATCAAGGCAATTCAAAGGTTAAGGGATGACCCCATGGATTATGTTCACAAGGCAAACATAAGGGAAACTTATGCAATAGCCTACTACATTATCTTTCATGCAGTCCCTGACCACAAATAATGGGCCAAAACTTATCATATCCCACCACTGCCTCCTCTATTCAAAGTGCAACTAGGAAGACCCTCACTACACAAATGGAAGAAGGAAAAGGGAGAGGGGGAACTTGAAGATGTCACAGTTGTCCTCAAGAAGAGGAAGCAGTATGTGTGCTCCAAATGTGGCAATGTTGGCCATAACAAGGCCAAATGCAGCAGTCAATTGGCATAGGCAGCTACTGCTCCTAAGGACCCACCACAACCCAAGCCAAGAGTCATGCTAAAGAAGAATGAACCTGATGTTGTATCAAAGAAGACATGAAAGAAGGGCAGCACATCTGAGCCACAAGTCAGTCTAATATTTGCTCCATATTTGCTGCATCGGAAGCACCACCATAAACATGATGCATATATGTATTAGCTATTGAGGTAGATGTTATATCTAGGTAGCACTAGTATGTAATCCTTTTGCTAGGTTTTCAAGATTGTCATGAAGTTGCTACATATGGCCACTTGATAATTGTTGTGTTATTATTTTGTTAAGGTATACATTGAAAAACAAATGGATGAACAAATCATAGTGCTTGTTGTTATTATTAATAAATGAAAGTTAGGTTACATAAGCTTCACAGGTTCCAATTACAAGAACAATCAAACCTAACTTGTAGCTAACCTTGCCTATTACCTAATACACTACCAACCATGCAAACAAAACCTACTACACTACCAACCATGCTAACATCATTAACTAATGATTACATCAACTTATGCAATCACCTCAGTGATAGCATCACTAACTACAATTGATAAAAGGATACATAAGATAAATTGCACCATTGGAATGTCATTCTTGCCTTCATGAATTCTCAATTGCTCATTTCCCACACAAGAAGCTCCTCTAAAAGAGCTTATAGAATGCTCAACAACTACATCACTATCTTCTTTTCAAGCCTTACCCTCTTTCTTAAGCTTTCTCATTTTCAACAGCCAAAGCTTTCTTCTTGCCATGAGCTTCAAAATTACTAAGTGTTACATTCAGTCTACCCATCATTCTCATTGAAATAATTTACATCCTTTTATCATCAAATCAGGGTCATAAATCTTGCATGCTTTGAACATTCTGGCTAGATTATCTTCAGACGAACTTCGTACTATGGCCACTAAAAAACCACACTTGTGGATAGGGTTCCTCATTTGAGCACCAGAACAAGGCATGGTCTGTGCATATGGAATGTCATTTTAGTAGCTAATTAAGGGAAAAAAAGAAATTTTGAAATGCTTAAGTACAATTGAACCTAATTTATACCACATAGTACAATCGAAGAAACAAGAAGTAAATTAAATTACATTAAAGCTAAAATAAGACATCATACCTTGTAATTGATGATTATAGCCTGCCTTATCTTGCTAAATTGAAGAACTTCTTCAAGGTTTAAGGAGAAGGAAATTTTAAGGGTGGGGTTGGTTATTAAGGGGAAGGAAAGATTAAGGGAGGGATTAAAAAAATTGTTAAAAAAACACTTCAACAACATGTGCGTGGTTAAGGGGTAAAACACAGCATATCCCCAAGTTCCTACCAAGTTAAAGGCCGGAAATTTGACTTTTTCGCCGAAAATAGTGTTTTTCGTACCTTTTAACAAAACATAAATTAAGGTTGGTATATCCCCACAAAAAAAATTAGTGAGGTATATGCCCACAAAATGCCCTATTACCCTAGTATTTATTTGATCCCAGCAATGGGCAACATGGTTCCTAATTGTGTACGTATCCTCACACCCGAACTCAATCTTTGGTTCATTTTGACCATCTATGGAGTCTAGACGGGGAAATATACATTGGATAAGTCCTTACAATTTGGCAACTCGACTGAAAGGTTTTTTAAAAAAAAAAAATTAAAATAAATGAGTGGGTAAAACTCGAAAAATATGATTCATACTCTACTAGTGCTTAAGAAAAAAAAATTATAGTTTTGCATATGCATGGCTGTTGCTCAACGAACATAAGGAAAATCTACCTTGCCTGATTAGCTCATGTTTTATGTGTGAGGTTACCACCAGGGGTTTGCACTTTCTCCTTCCAAAAAGATTCTTGAGCTATAGTGTTGGATCTTAGTCAGAAGCAAACCTACCCAACCATGGCATTCTTCTCTTGTTCCTGACTTGAGAATTGGAGTGCATCTTACACGTTGCGACCTCATTAAGTTAAGGTACGAATCGAGGGATCAATCTCTTAGTCATGGACCCTTTTAGACTTAACCTAAACCTTTCCATAATCTCATACCTAAAACCGGACTTTAGGTGGGGACTTTTGCATCCATGTTTTATGACATTTGCGCGTCATTACAATTTTTCCTGTTATTAATCTGTCACTTTGTCATTATTACACGTCGTACATAAAAATCGTGTCTAAATATCAAACAAAAGTTCATCAATGGACCAAAACATCGACTAAATCCCCGAAAACCATGTCGGAGGAGTCATGTGCCAAGCGTATTAAGTTGCATTTGGCGCACCACTTCCACGCAGACGCATGACTGTGCGCCAATGCAACAATGCTGCTGCACGCAATTTATGCATCGCATGGTTTTCTTTGATTTAGTTGTCGTAGTGGTCGATCCTATGTTCGGCCTATCTGCATTCGCGTAAAACATGACCATTTTAGGGGTCTCACCTAATTCACATATTGAGAATCATTCTTTTATTGCAAGGTCGAGTCTATCTTTAAAAGATGCATCTAGAGAAACTATCATGGTTGAGTTAGAATTGTCATGCATGTCTACATTCTCCCTACTATTCAATAAATCTTCCCTATCAATCTTACCTTAGCCAATCATATTCAAACAATTTTTTAAAATAAATTACATCTTTCAAAATCAATCCTACACCATCTTTTATTCTACTCTTTTTGAAAAAATTTTACTAAACATCATCATGAGAGACATTTACAAAAAAATATTTTTCAAAATCAATCATCATCTTTTTCTAACAAACGAAAAAAAACAAGAGGTTCTTTTCAAAAAAAGAATTTCGAAAATCCTACCCTTATCCAAACACCTTCATACAATCCAATCAATTCAATCGATTAGCATTCATTCGAGGACCATATGCATTAGAGTTCATTTTGTATTCACCTTAGACCCATCTAAATCGAATTCATATATTCGCTAGCATTAACCACGACTACTCCGGAGTAATTTTTCCGCTGATTTCATCAGTCATCCACAAGTTTCACATTACCTGATATATCGCTCGATCATCGCCCCCACAGAGCAATGGGCATTTTCACTATGGAGCCCCCAAGGTTCACATTCCATGGCGTACTGTTCGTGTCACCTCATCCATCGAGTCAGGCAATGCTACTTTCCCCTTTAGATCACTTTTCATTATCATTCATAACTTATTTTAATCATTCTTAAAACTCAAGTTTACATATCATCTCAATAACTCTTAATAATAATCTTTGAACAGTAAACCAATCCATAACACTTCTCCTTACAGAATTAGGATCGATTAACATAATTCGTTACATGTATTTATACTAATAAATGTATGCTTTATATGCTACCAATTCCAATCATAAACTTATGTACCACAACAACTAATAAACTATGTCGATAAACATCAACAATAATACACTAGCTCTCAGTTATAATTAACTAGATTAGAAAGCAAATCCACACGTACATGCTTTTGCATATAAATGGTTCATACTATTTTTCTTTTCATATTTATCAATCTATATTCATCTCGACGACATTATCAGTTATCAAGTCCTAACAACAATGACTAGGATTAGCAAGTTAATTCACATATTACCAAAATAGTTCAGAATGTAAATACTATTTGAAGATTAACATTCTATCAACATCGGAATCAATTAACTTAGACTACCTCTTACTAACTATTAACATACTAACTCCATTAACACGAGTCTTCTTAATCAAGCTAATTTAATTTTTTGGTAAAAATTAAGCAATCATATTACCAAAAAAGGAACCCATAAACAGGGCACACCAACACACATTAAATCTTAAAATGATCTAGTACAACACACTAGGATCACTAAACAAACAAAATAAAACAAAGCTTACTGAACCTGCAGATGTTGGATCCAGTTTGTCTCCTCATCAGTCCACTTTATATCAATACAAGATTTTACCCTACAAAAAACAACTATATGAATGTCCTTCACTATCAATTAAGGTCTTAGAATTACATCATGCCAAAGGACAAAATTTCTGCCCCTCCTAATATGATACATCAAAGCAGCTGTGATGGCATAGCTAACCTGCTGCTTCTTCTTTTGTCTAAATTTCCTCCCCCATCTTTTCCAACTAGTGTAAAGAGGAGTTTGGGGGTGCTTTCTTAACCCAATCCAATTCATCAGACCCTCACAGATAATACTACTCGCATCACATCTGAAAAAAAAAAAGGTGAGAACAGGATTCAGTTTCTTTTCTACAAAATAAGCAAATATCATCATAACAAACACCAGCACCCTTCAATCTGTCTTTAGTCTTTTGTTTGCCTTTCATTACCATCCAAGATATGAATGAATGCATAGGCTAGTTAAAACTTTTCCAGACCCAATGATACCATTCCACCTTTGAGGGCCTTTTAACCACTTATAACCTCATTTAACACTATATGCCTTTGAGTCATCCAGCCATTGATCTCCATTATAAGCACTCTTGGATCTCTCCTTCATCTTACAATTGGATTTCCATACCCTGATAGCTGAGCTAGGAGAAACATGCCCCCACCAGAATCCCTCGTTAATGTAAATGCAGTGAACCCGCTTAATCCAAAGGACATCATCTTTTTGTTCCACCTGCCATACATATTTGCCTATGGCAGAATTATTCCAAGCACAGCAATCATGCACTCCTAATCCCCCATACACCTTACGTTTGCATATTAGCTTCCAAGCTACAGGAGGACTTCTACTCAAAGTGACCTTACCATCCTAAAGAAACACTCTACACATCTGCACAATTTTCTGAATCACCCCCTTAGGAAGAACAAAAACTTGAACCCAATAGGAATGGATACTCATCAGGACTGCATTAATTCTTTTTAGCATTTTATCAATCAATATATTACAGTCTCCTTTACTAAGACTTTTAGAGGTAATTGACACCCCCAAATACCTAAAAGGAAACTCACCCTTCTTGATTTTTTGTAATTTCAACAATTCTTTGCTGTATCTCCTCCATAACATTACCATAGTAAATGGCTGACTTCTGAAGGCTTGCCATGAGACCAGAAGCCTCCTCAAAAGCTTTTAAAGTCTTCACCATCAAAACTACTAATTGTATATTACCCTTGCTAAAAAGCATAAGGTCATCAACAAAGATTAATTGAGTTAATCTTAACTGTTTACAGTGGTAGTGAAAGGAAAAGCCATCATTTCTGCTCATTTTCTTGATCAATGTGGTAAACTACTCCATGGCCAGCACAAACAGTAGAGGAGAGAGGGGGATCACCCTGCCTCAACCCGCTCTTCCCTTTGAAAAATCCACAACTATCCCCATTTATGCAAAGAATGAAATATGGACTTGTTGAGATGAATTTGGAGAATAATTACAAAGTGCAAAAGAATATAATTATTTATCTACAAAATTATATGTTGTGGGAATTTGTTTAGTAACTCTAGTTAGGAAATTCTAACAGAGAGACCTTTTGCCATTGTGGTTGTTGTTTTGTCAAATATAATTTTTACTAGTTGCCTTGATTATACTTTCATGCTTAAACTGATTTGGAGTAGGAGCAATTGTAAAGATATGTGGATTTGAATACCATATGAGTATATAAACATAACATATACATATTGGCTTGATTTATGAATTCCAAGGATCGTATGTTAAACAATTTATAGTTTTCTGAAGTGAAGTCTTATAGTTTTGTTCATTGTTAGAAGGTTGTTATGAATTATAAAAGAATTATGCAATGAGTTTTAAGAATGATCTGAATGAGTTATAAACGAAAATTAGACATAATGAAAGGAAAAAGTAGTCTCGTCCAAGTCGAAGGATAAAGTGACACGAACATTACCCCATAGACTATAACCCTTGGGGGATCCATAGTGAAACTCGTCCATTGTTGTGTATGGAGCTAAATGGGCGACTATACCAGGTAATGTAAATATGTGGATTGCTGATTTAATCAGTGAATAATGAGCTCTAGAGTAGTCTTGGTTTTATTGGCCAAAATTAAAGCGGATGGTTGGGTGACTACCCCTAATATCGGAGTGTGAGCTTTGTCTCCTCTGCCGCATTCTCTTTCCCATGGTTAAAAACAATATTAATAATCTAGAGTTATGGAAATTATTGCTTATTAAGTATTTAAATGTGAATTCATTGTTGGATTCTTGACAAGGAATCAATTTATGGAAAGTTATATGGTTATTGGATTCCCGATTAGGAATCATTTTATGAGAAGTCATTTCATTATTGGATTTGTAATAAGAATTTGATTGAAAGATATAAAGTATGTTATTTACTTATGAGTTGTTAAATTTAGATTTTCGATGAGGAATCGTGATATAGTAAAATGATTATGTGGGTAAAGAGAATAAATATATGTTATTCCTATGGATCATAATTTTTCTTTTCTTCTAATGGAATTTTGTTGATACCATATGGAGCCACCGTCTTGAACAGTATAGAAATGTGAAGCGTTTCCAAGCTTATAGGAGGTCACCACTTTCCGTCTTGAGACTTTTCACGTTGTAGTACGAAAATTCGAAAAACAGATGTATTATGAGTGTTATATATGATGGATGTAAATTATGTTGTACTATATAATAATAATTGAATAAAGATACTCTACAGACATATTAAGATTTGATTCTATGCATGTTGTAAGAGATGTGACTGTTGTGACTACATTGATTGCTAAGTCGTTTTCAAATAAAAGTCATCAAAGCATGTGTTCATCTTTTATACAACTTTAGTACTCACCTTTACTGATGTGTTTGTATGTTTTGATTTTTCATTTATGTGGTATGCCACTTGATGGGTGGCAGTTTCCCTAAATGTGCCACGTTGAAGTCGTAATTTAATTTTCCTGAAGTTACAGTTAATAAGCTGGCAAATTAGTTGTAATGTAATCTTTGTTTCGGAGGCAAGGACATCGAACTTCGTAATAGTTTTGTTAAATAATTACTTGCTTTCCATTTTTAGATTTTAGAGGCGCTAGTGCTCCTGATTCTCTCTTGATGTTCCTCCGCGAAAGGTAGAGGTTGTTGAGTTATAAAGTTGAAAATATTTTATTATTAAAATTGTAAAGAGGTTGAATGTATTTCCCATTTTAGTTGTCCAATTTACAAAAGAAACTATATATGTAGATGTTCTAGAGGAATTTACTAGGATAGAGTCTGAGAATCATAACATTATTGATTAAATTGAATTAATGTGAATAGCATAAGAGAAAAATCCCAAATGGCATTTAGGAAAAGGTATGCTCATTATGAGTTTGTAATGATGTTGTATGGAGTCACTAATGCACCAGCGACGTTCATGGATTTAATGCAGCAATACTTCAAGTTTTTGATAGATTCATACTTGGTGATCTTCATAGATTATATTTTCGTGATTCGAAGAATCATATGGAGCATAAAGAGCATCTAAGAGAGGTGTTGGGGATATTCAGGAAAGAGAAGTTATATGCGAAACTAAGTAAATGCGATTTTTGGTTGGAAAAAGTGATGTTCTTAGCTCATGTTGTGACTAATGAAGGGATACTTATAGATCCAAAGAAAATTAAGGCATTTAAGGAATGACTTGCACTAAATAATGTTCGGGAAGTTAGAATTTTTCTTGGGCTTGATAAATATTATAGGAGGTTCGAGGGGAGTTTCTCACGAATAGCATTGCATATTACAAATCTCATTAAGAAAAGCGCAATGTTTCAATGGACAAAAAAAAATGCGAGGAAGATTTCCCATAATTGAAAAAAGGTTAATTAGTACCTTGGTCCAGGCTTTAACTATACAACAATGCTTCTCATGAAGGTTTAAGGAACCTGATGATGCAAAATCAGTGAGTATAGCCTATGCATCTATGCAATTAAAGCCTCGTGAGAAAATTATCCTAGGCATGATTTAGAGTTAGCAGTCATTAGTTTTGCTTTGGAATTGTGGAGGCATTATCTTTATGGAGTAAGTTATAAGATTTATAGTAACCATAAGAGGCTAACGTACATCTATACACATAACCAAATGAATATAAGACATTGGAGGTGGTTAGATATGCTTAAGGACTATGATGTAGACAATAAATATCATCCGGGAAAATCTAAGAAAGTAGCTGATGCTCTGAGTAGGAGACCCACCAGTAAATTCATAATTTTAGTGCCATATTAGCTGTATAAAGAGTTGGTACAATTAGAGTTGTTGGTGGTTAAGAAAGGTATACTGAAAGTATAATTGAATGTTTAGGTGATTCAATCATCCCTCTTTGAGGAAATTCTAATTAAGCACTTGCAAGATGATTTTTGAGAGGAAGTTGAAGTCGAAAATTGAGAGAATAAGACAACAGACTTCCAAGTGTATGATGATGTTGGTGTACAGATACATAGAAGATGGTGCGTCCCTATTGATTTGGAGTTGAGAAATAAAACTATGAAAGTGGCGCATAGTAGTGCTTATTCTATAACCTGGGAGGGATAAAATGATTCAAGATATAAAGAAGTACTTTTGGTTGGAAAGGGTTAAAGCGAGACATATTGTAATTTGTTGCAAGATGTTTAATTTGTAAGAAGGTGAATTTTAAGTTGAGGAAGATGCCAAGATTATTGCAGCCATTGTCGGTATCGGAATAGAGGTGGGGTTCTATCTCTATGGGATTCGTGATGGGATTTCTCAAGTCAGGAAGAGGCAATGATTCTATTTGGGTTGAAAGTGGATAGGATGACAATAACAACCTGATTTATCTTTATGGAAGTGGCATGGAGAATAAAGCAATTAGCTTATGCGTACATCAAATATTTTGTTCAATTTCAAGGAGTTTCGACTACTATTATGTCTGATCGAGATACTTTATTTTTTTTCGCATTTTTTGGAGAAGCTATAGGAGGCATTGGGGTCTACTCAAAAATTTAGTTCAACATTTCATCAAGCGACTGATGGACAAATAAAGCGTGTTATCCAGATTTTAGAAGATATGTGCGTTGGCCTGTGAATTAGAATTCAGATGTTCGTGGGAAGATGATTAACATTGATATAATTCTCTTACAATGATAGTCATCATTCCAACATTGGCATGGCTCTGTTAGAGGCTTTATATGAACGCAAGTGTCAAACACCCATTTACTGGGACGACGTAAGCCCTGAAACTCCAATAGGGCCTGAGTTGATTCAAGAAACAAAGGAGCAAGTACTAGCTCATGATCGATATAAAAAGTATGTTGATTTGAGGAGAAGGAAACTAGAATTTGAGGAAGGGTATATAAGGTATTTCTTCGAGTTTCACCTACGAGAAGGGTGAAGAGGTTTGGGTTGCATGGACATCTAAGTCCTAAGTTTATAGGACCATTTGAAAACTTTAATAAGGGTCAGAGGTGTAGCTACTATTACAAAAAAGGGCAAAGATAACTGTTAAATAAGACTTTACATAACAGTTTTGAAGTGTTATCCAAGTCAATGTAATGTAAAGTAAACATAATACTTGAGAAAAGTGTTATGTTTGCCAAAGAATCATCTACAACTGCTAATGCCCACAAACTAGCAAGAAATGAACGGATACTCATTAATATGTTTGCCATTTTTAGAGCTTGGTTTCCCTATAAACCAGGGATTGTACATGTGATACTCACTGATAACTGCAAAAATATCCCATATAACCAGTTGTATTATATATAATGGGGATGAATAATAAAATGTTTTTAGTTAATGCTACATTATTGTTGTTTGTGTTGTATGGATATCTCATCCCTAGGATATAATTTTGACATAAAATGTGTAAATTCAAGAAAAACAAAATTTACTATTACCTTATTTTCGTTTCAAAACTAAAGATGGTTTTGTTGTGGGGTTAGCTTCACAACAGACTACTACAATTTTGGTCAAAGATAACATATCATCTTTGGTCACAACTGTATGAGTTAGCTCTACCGGTTGGGGTTATAAAAGGTTCATAACGTCTTCCACATGTCTCATCTATGGATGTATATGCACGGTCCTTCTCATACATTGTCTTACGAGCCTCTACAGATAGATGAATATTTGAGCTATGAAGAAAAGTCCATAAAAATTATGGGTAAAAGGAAAATGTATTCGAATACAGATAATACCTATTGGTTAAGTTACTATGGAGTCTAGACCTATCATGGAACAGCAACACACAACCACCACTAAAGGTGGCAGCATTGTTGGAGTTTATTAAAAAAGTGTTTTTAAAAGAAACTCAAGAGTTGCTTCAAAAGAGAATGTGAAGAGTCCCACATTGATAGAATAATAGGGAGTGTAAGGGGTTTATAAACATTACACTTTCTATACCCATTGAGTTGTGTAGCACAAGGACTTTTAGTGGGCTTGTGGTGAGTGGAGTTACCACACGCGCGCCCGCCCAGTCCGGGCCAGGGCCTTGGGCCTTGGGCTTTGGGGAATAAACTTAACTAAAGTTTTGGATTAAAAATCTGTCAGTTTTATGACCATTTTTAACCAGTATTAAAGTTACCGTTTTTCCCATTATTTTCTTTCTATTCTATATTTCTGGGCAATATTCAAGATCGTTCTCAATGCTGTCCCTATAACCAATCCCTTTGTCCCCGATATGTCTAAATTAGAACTTGTTGATGGGAAGAATTATAGGATGTGGTCTGATAAAATGGAATTTTTATTGGGTCAGATTGGTGTTGATTATTGTTTGGCTGTTGATGTTGCTCTTGAAAATTATGTTAGGGACTTTGTGAAAGATAATAAGACCTGTCGTGGGATGTTACTGCATTATATGACTGCTTCCCTTTATCTGATTTATACTAAGTCTAAAAATGCTAAGGATATTTGGGATGGTTTGAATGCTAAGTATGGATGATGATTTTGGGACTAAGAATATGCTTGTAGTCGTTGGTTGAAGTTTTCAATGAATGATGATAAACCTGTGCTTGATCAAGTTCATGAGTATGAACATTTATGTGCTGATATCGTTGACGAGGGTATGGCTATTCCTGATCTTTTTCCAAGCCAATTGCCTACTAGAAAAATTGCCTGCTTCTTGGGAGAATTTTGTTCATTCCTTAAAACATAGGCCGAAAGATTTTACCCTTCAAGAGTTAGTGTCCCATATAAAAATTGAGGAGCAGAACCGTATCCAAATAAAGGGAAAATCAGTTGATCATTTTTCTTGTTCTGCTAATCTTGTGGAAAGTAAGACTGCTGCAGGTAAAGGACCAAAAGGCAAAGGTCAAAATCAGTTTCATGGTACCAGGCAGAATAACAACAACTTCAAGGGAAAAGGTAAATTTAAGGGAAACTGCTTTGTGTGTGGTAAGTATGGGCATGCTGCCAAGGAGTGCCGTCAAAGGAAAGAAGCTTCAGTCAAAGCCAAAACAAATCAAACTCAAGCCAACCTTGCTGAAGATGATGTTATTGTTGCTGTGGTGTCCGAGGTAAATCTGGTAAGCAATATTTCAGAATGGATCGTGGATACTGGTGCAACCCGTCATATTTGTGCCAACAAGAAAGTGTTCCAGGACTACCAGAAAGTTCAAGAATCAGAGTGCATCTTCATGGGAAACTCAAGCACTGTGAGTGTTTTAGGCAAAGGAAAGGTTTTCCTGAAATTAACATCCGGGAAAACCATTGCTTTGCAGAATGTTCTGCATGCTCCTGATTCCGCAAAATCTCATTTCTGGTTCACTTTTAAACAAAGCTGGGATTAAGTTATCTTTTGAATCTGATAAACTTGTATTAACCAGAAATGGTATTTTTGTGGGTAAAGGCTTTTTAATGCTGGACTTTTTGTTTTGGATGTTGTTATTGATAATTAAACTCTACTGCTTCTGTTTATATTGCTGAGTCTTTCTTTATGGCATTCTAGACTAGGTCATGTGAATGTTGCCTCTATTAAAAGGCTAAAACAGCTTAGTCTTATTCGACTTTAGCAATACTCTTTTTGATAAATGTGAAGTGTGTGTAGAAGCTAAGCACCCTAAGAAAGCATTCAACAAAAATGTGTCCCGTTCCTCTACTTTATTAGAGTTAGTCCATAGTGACTTAGGTGACTTTAAGAATTCCATGAGTAGGGGAGGAAAGAAATATATATTACTTTTGTTGAGACTTTTCTCGTATACTAAGGTTTATTTATTGAGTTTAAGGATGAGGCAGAAGAGAAATTTCTTATCTATAAAGCGAAGTAGAGAACCAATTGGACCTTAAGATTAAAAGGGTGAGATCAGATAGGGGTGGAGAATATGATGGTATTTCCCTTAAGAAATTTTGTGAGTCTAATGGGATTATAAATGAGGTTACAACCCTTATACCCTAAGAATGGAATAGCTGAGCGGAAAAATAGAACTCTTAAAGATATGATGAATGCTATGCTTATTAGTTCAGGTATGCCTACTAATATGTGGGGTGAGCTATCCTTTTTGCTTGTTATGTCCTTAATCGAGTTCCCCATAAGAAGTTAGATAAGACTCCCTATGAATTGTGGAAAGGCTTCAAGCCGAATTTGGGATACCTCAAAGTATAGGACTTCCTGACTTTCAAAGGAGTAAAATTGGACCTAAGACTGTAGATGGTATTTTTATTGGTTATGCGTCTAACAGTGCTGCATATAGACTCATTCTTAAGGATGCATCTGGTTTTGGTCCTATTAGAGAGTCAAGAGATGTTGAATTTTTTGAGCATGTGTTTCCTATGAAAGTTAGTTTACAATCATGCTTGCCTGCTGCATCTTCTTCTAGTTTTGCATCATGACATTGCATCATCTAGTGAGACCTTAGAACCTAGAAGGAGTAAGAGAGCTAGAACTGAGTCTAGTTTCGGACCTGATTTCATTACTACCTTTCTAGCTGAGAAAGAGGGCTTAGATGAGCAAGATATCAATGCTTTTGTGTTAGAAGAGAACCCGAGAACCTATGCTGAGGCCATGAGATCGGTGACTCAAGTTTTTGGTTAGAGGTATTAAAGTGAAATAGAGTCTATTATGAGTAATAACACCTGGATTTTGTCAGACCTTCCTAGAGGTTGTAAGGCCTTAAGCAGTAGGTGGATCTTTACAAAGGAATGCAAGCCTAATGGGTCTTTAGACAAGTATAAGGCTAGACTTGTAGTTGGAGGGCATCGCCAAAAACAAGGGTTAGATTTCTTTGATACTTATTCTCCTGTGACCAAGGTAGCCACCATTAGAGCTTTAATTGCACTTGCATCTATTCATGATTTAATTGTGCATCAAATGGATGTGAAAACTGCATTTTTGAATGGTGAGTTAAATGAGGAGATTTATATGAAGCAACCTGAAGGATGTGAGGTTCTTGGTCAAGAGGACAAGGTATGCAACTTATTAATTTTTATGGTTTAAAACAAGCACCAAAACAATGGTATGATAAATTTCATCAAACTCATTACTAAATGGTTTTTTGGTAAATTCTGATGATTGTGTTTATTCCAAATTTGATGAGCCTGGTTGTGTTTTCATATGTCTATATGTGGATGATATGTTGATCTTTGGGACCAATATAGACGTAGTAAATGCAACTAAGAGTTTCCTAAATTCTTGCTTTGAGATGAAGGATTTAGGAGAGGCCGATGTTATTCTTGGAATAAAGATTACTAGAACTTCATATGGGATATCTTTAAATCAATCTCATTATATTGAGAAAATATTAAAGAATTGATCAATTGATTGTGTCCCGTGAAAACCCCATATGATTCTAGTATTCATTTGAAAAAGAATAAAGGTGATAGTATATCACAAGAACAATATGCAAAAATAATTGGTAGTGTAATGTTCTTGATGAATTATACTAGACCTGATATAGCTTATGCGGTTAGTAGATTGAGCAGGTATACTCACAATCCTAATCGGGAGCACTGGGTTGCCTTGATTAGATTGTTGAAGTATCTAAAAGGCACTACCAATTGGGGTCTACATTATCAAAGGACACCTTGTGTTCTTGAAGGATTTTGTGATGCTAATTGGGTGTCGGATAATGATGAGATCAATCTACTAGGGTTATGTTTTCACTCTTGCTGGAGGAGCTATATCATGGAAATCATCAAAACAAACATGTATTGCCAAATCTACAATGGAATCTGAGTTTATTGCTTTAGAATTGGCAGGTCAAGAAGCTGAATGGATAAGGAGTTTGCTTGCTGATATTCCATTGTGGGGGAAGCCAGCTCCATCAGTTTCTATGCGGTGTGACTCGCAAGCAGCAATTGGGGTAGCGAATAATCAAGCCTATAATGGAAAAGAAGGCATATTCGCTTAAGGCATGCTGTAGTTAGAAATAATGTGTTGTCACTCGAGTATGTAAAATCAGAGAGGAATATTGCTGATCCTCTCACCAAAGGCCTTTGTAGAAAAATGGTGCTGGAGTCAGCACAAGGAATGGGTTTAAAGCCTATTGTGGAGTGAATTGTGATGGATACCCTTCTTAGGAATTCCTAAGTTCAAAGGGTCAAACGAAATCACAAAACAACTCAAGTTATTGTATATACTACCATTCCTATTAATAAAAGTGATGTAGTATTTTGTTTTAATTCTAGTGTATATGTGTAAGGTTGAGCATAAGCTCTTAATAAGTTCATAGCCTTATTTGAGGTGGTTTGTGACAGTACAAACTTGATGAACTTACCTATGTGAATGTGGGGGTTACGCCCAATCCCCTATGAGAGTCCAAAGGCTTAGGCTCTCTAGAGCATTCACGAGAATCCAGGCTAATTGTGGGGCACTATATTATATTTGCGAGAACGTATCTTGATTTGAAAAAGGTTGAGTGCGCAACTATGTTTTGCTAACTCATGAAAGGTTCAAAGAGAAATCTACCTCTTAGACAGTAAGACATATTTGTATGCACTGAGTGTCAATTCAAGTCCATAAGACATTGATACTTCAAAATCAGTATCTATTGCCCAGATCATCTGTTTTCAGCCCTGTTTTTTCCTGTTTTCCTTTTTGAATCATGTGGGGATTGTTGGAGTTTATTAAAAAATGTTTTTAAGGAAACTCAAGAGTTGCTTCAAAAGAGAATGTGAAGAGTCCCACATTGATAGAATAATAGGAGTGTAAGGGGTTTTATAACATTACACTTTCTATACCCATTGAGTTTGTGTACAAAGGACTTTTAGTGGGATTGTGGTGAGTGGAGTTACCACACGCGCGCGCCTGCCCGGTCCTGGCCAAGGCCTTGGACCATGGGCCTTGGGCCTTGGGCTTTGGGCTTTGGTGAATAAACTTAACTTAACTAAAGTTTTCCCATTATTTTCTCCCTTAATGTGCCGTTATTCCTCATTTCGTGCCCATTACTGTTGCCACTTTCTCTCCCACTAAGTGTCCGTTAGTAACCACGTTGTAAGCCACTTTCCGGTTTTATTCTTCTATAAATACCGAGGTTACTGTTCTGATTAAACACACAAAAAATCATAAACACTTCTTCTTCTTCTCTACTTTCTTTTTATTCTATATTTCTGGGCAATATTCAAGATCGTTCTCAATCTGTTTTTCCATCAACATTGGAAATACAGAAGCCGTGTATCCCTGGAGGTTGATTGCTATGAGGCTGTGTGCTGTAGCGGAGCAAATTCAACTTTAGGGCAGTGATTTCTTCACGTCACGGTTATCAAGATAAGTTAAATTAATGTTCTTAGCGGTTTTAGTTCCTACAAGCATCACCAGCAGCACCAACGGTGCACCAAAACAATATCATCACTCCAGCTTGCGACGGTAGCGGACACACATCAGCAACGAAATAACAGCAGTAACAACTCCGACAACGGCATCGACAATCAGCGAGAGGAGGGAGAACACGAGCCGGGGAAATACCATAACACGTGGCCACAAACGAGCAAGGCTCGCTGCAGCTCTGGCGACGGCAAGGTGGCGTGGGTGACGCGAGAGCAGCGATGAGCATAGCGAACAGGGGAGGGAATCGAACCTTAAATGGAAGACATTTGTTTGGAGGTTGATCAACAAGACTCTAGCAACAAATATAAATTTGCAAAAGAGACAAGTCCTAGTAAGCGAAGAATGCTACTTCTCTGGAGAAAGCATAGAAACGAAGAATCACTTGTTCAGGGATTGTGAGATTATTAGAAGAGTATGAACCCCCCCCCCCCCGGGACTAAATGTGATGAATGATAGTTTAATTGCAATTTACTCATGAGTGGTCAACTACTTCAAATATTTGTGGAAGACGGGGTCCCAGACAAGTTAGATCTTCATTATTGTACTATGGACTACCTGGTTGTTCATAAATAGGGTGGTCTTCAGACACCATCATGCCGATCGTATTAAAATTCTCAAGGAAGTAGAGAGACTATTAATAGAGCAAAGCATAATGGAAGGATATATTCAGCCTCAAATTCAAGCACATTTGAGAGAAGACAAGCAAGATAACCTTCTTATGCTATAATAAATGACATAGTGAAAAGGCAGAATGATTGCCTCATCCAGATAAATGGTGTATGGAAAGTGAAAGACAATGGAATAGTGGCCGACGACATTAGATGGAGGGCTACAATATGAAGCAAATTCCTATTCCAAGGGAATGATAAGGTAATAGCATCTTCCCCCCTTCAAGCAAAAGGTTATGCTCTCCTCATAGGAGTCTTGGAGGCACGCAAAGAAAAATAATGTGCATAGTCATACAAACAGAGGCGATTACACAAGGAAAGAGATAGCTATTGCAAATATAATTATCAGCATAAATAACGTGTATTATAGTTTCTTACAATGTTAGTTCACAAAAGTAGACAGAAATACGATCCAACAAGCTCATGGCATGGTTCTTTCGGGCAAGGAATGGGATGTTGGTGTAGCTGTCGCATGTACTTAATGCCAAGAAAAACAGCACAAAACACCAAAAAGAAGAAAAACACTAACTGAATTATCGATCTTTTTAGCAATTAAATAGAAGAAACCCCTAATGAGTTAGCATTATCCTCTGCTGCTATTCTGCTAACCTAGTTATCTCGCAAATTGAAGGAACTACTAACTCTATTAGCACATCTGCTGGGGGTGGGGACAAGACTATGCACAAACAATGTTACATAGATGGTATGCTGAAAATTATGTTTCAAAACAACAGGAATTTGGAATTATTGTTACTTAAAGCATTATTGACAGAAAAGATTCTCTGAATATACACTATGAATAAAGGTACAGATTCTAAACAAGCAGAACATATAGAAAGGAAATCAGCATCGACGCTCAATACCACATGAAGTAGATCCTTCCGGAACACTCTTTGGAATCAACTTGCCATCATAGAGCATAAATTCTCTCATGGTCTGAGTTATACTCATCAAATTCAGAAACATTGATGGAATAGGACCAAGAGAAAGATTTGCTTCCGCTTCCCCTTTTGATGCGTCTCTGTGAATCATTACCAAGAAACCTGAAATGATGCCGAAACACAAAGTAGCACATACTAACCAGAGTCCCCATCATCATGATCGTCCCCATTAATGTCACAGTGATAGCCATCCACGAACCTTCATCTCCTACGACCACAAAAGCTATTGCCAAGAACGCCCCACAAGTGCTAAGGCAGGCAGCCCACATGAGCTTGTTAGTAACAGTGACGACTAGCTTCTGAGCTTGAGTATCCCATGCTACTAAAGTTATTTGGATAACGACAACAGCTAGAGAAATGAAAAGAGACATAGCATTTAAAAGGCAGAAAACCCGGAAGGCAACAGTGCCAGCAATGTTGGCTTTTCCTGCTTCTGGTCCGACCATTACATATTGGCCATTTAAATTAAATATTGCCAAGAAAGCTATAGAGGCAAACAGCACCGCAACAACTGTCACAGAATTGGTCGTGTTTTGTACAGCTTCTCTGTGAAGTTTTTTCAGTTCTTTAGCTATGCCAGAAACTCTTTTGTTCGTCTTCTCATTTTGTATAAGTTGTGACTGTACCTCATGTTTTATGTCACTTACGGTCCTCTTCAGTTCCATAGCTTCATCCATCTTGCCAACATTTCTGGCATAATTTCCACCAGCCTCTATTAGAGCTTCCCTAATTTCCAATGCAGACTCCCCATATTGAAGCTTTGATGCCAAGTCCATTGCTGTTTCATTATGATTGTTGATGGCATTGACTTCAGTGGATACATAAGTCAGCAGAAAGCAGACTATCTGAAACAGAAAATCTATTACTACACCAAAACCTAAAAGGTAATGGGACTTTGACCAACTAAAAGAAATTGTTCCAAAATCCTGATGAGAGAAAACATTTCAACTAAACTAAGCAACATCTCAATTTAGATTACTCTGGAGAAATGAGCAGTATCTTAGATCTAATGTCTCTTTAAACTGCGGTCTACTTTTTTTAGAAGTCATTTGCCTTGTGAACCATGGGTCTAACAAAAGTCTCTTTGTAATTCTTGGGGTTCTGGCTGCATACATCAAATCCCATGCCGTTGTGCAAAAGCTTAGAAGAGACGTTGGAATGATAAAGGACAAATTAAATAAGAATCACATCAGAAGAAATATCATATTTCTGAGAAGTAAAAGTACAGACATACAGAAGAAGGAAAAAGGCGTGATACAGACCAGGAGAGATGAATAGACAGAGTGATCAGTGATAAATTTTCAACAGTCGTGTAACAGAAGCTAAGCTGTTCCTTTGGATTTGATTTTCATCCCGATTGAGTGGAGACGGCTCGTACCCACATGCCCTTTTCTTTTCCTCTTCTTTTTTCTTCAACAATAATCTGCTTTCTTGTGCAGGCAGCGACTGCTCATTTTAAGTGCTAAGAGCCTACAAACTACACCATTTACAGCTTTCTATTTACTAAGCTCAGCAATAGAGCAAAAGTTCTATAGTGGTTAGAGCCTACAAACTTTCATTAACAGCCATTTCCCAATACCTACCCTTGCTTTCCAACTACAAATTAATGCATTTGGAAATGAATTTCAATTATCTGGCAAAATGGAATTCCTTTTCCCCTGTAAAAGGGAACAGACTGCGTTTTGCACAATGGAACAAACCAGTAGGACCTTTTCCAAAGAGACAAAAACACACATACATAAGCAAAGCGAACAGAACACATCTTTACAAAAATCACATGTACCTGTTTGTCTCAAAATATAACACGTCAGAATAAATTACCTGGGAGCGGCATTTCCTTGTTGCTATATGCACAGCTGTATTACCCTTTTTGTCACGTTCATTAAGTACTGAACAATCAGCAAGCAGCAACTCCTCCATTATTGAAGGATCCTGGCCTTTAGCCGCCATATGGAGTGCTGTTTGACCCTTCTTGTCTTTGATGGAGACAATCCCGGGGTCTCTTTCAACAAGTAATCTGACTATATCCAAAAGACCATATCTAGCAGCAGTGTGCAAAGCAGTTTTTCCATTTTTTCTGACAATTCTTGCTGCACCGTCATCTGTGTCCAATATAGCATTCACCACTTCTAAGTGATCCTGAACAGCAGCTGAGTAGAGAGGAGAAGTATTTGAGGAATCACATGACCTACAAAGCTCAGGCCATATGTTCAGCAATTGTCGTACGATTTCTGAGCACCAAAATTTGGCAGGTTCTGCGTTAGCTAATTGTAAATGCAATTTATGAATTAACAATCTTCTAGGGAGTTTCATGCTACAAATCTAAGAAAGTGGAGCTATCTCTGAACGTGAAAGATATACAACAAAGCTCACTTGGAACATGAATCGCAAATGGAAAAGAACATAAATCCAATAACACTTGATATACAATAGATAAAAGTATTCCACTGACAATAATAAGGTAATAATCTACAGATTTAATCACATAAAAGTGAACCCTCTAAAAACTAATAGGATACTCGGAAATCAAGACACAAAATAACATTAGAGGAACTACAAAATCAACACGACTTATGCATTCGCGATCACAATAATGGTTGCAAAACCACTTTCCGAGGACATGTGGATGGTTTGCAGCTGTTGCGAAGTAATAGCGAAGTTCCGGTAAGTTCACAAAACCTCTCTTATTTGAGAAACTACCAGATAAAAGTGTTCATGCTTCAAAATTCAACAAACTCAATAAGCCCTCAAAGCAACAGGCTTCGAGAACTATTGCAAAATTTTTATCAACATTATCAGAATTCAGAAACTACCAAATAAGTTGTACAGATAATGTGGAATTCAACTAACAACAGAATTATAGGGCCAAGGATATTAAGTTGTTCAGATAATTTTAGAGTAAAACTACCAAATACAACTCTCTCTTATTTGAGAGGGTGAGTCTCTCACAATCTCTCACTTTGTACTTAATTTTCAAAATACCATTCTCCATTCACCTTACTCCCATTTATAATCATTCTAAGTACAGAAGCTTGCTCCTTACTCTACTGCATAACAAACTCAGGAGCTATTTACAACTTTAGCCTTAGCAGAAAAACTATGTCCGACGGTGCAGCATCTTTAAGTAATTTACTGATTTGCCCTCTTGGAATATTTTCTAGCATAGGTGACTAGAGTAGGAGACCTTGGCTGATTCCTTGCAATCAATTCATTGCAACTTTTTACATGTAATGGAAAGCAAAAGGGCCTATAGCCAGACCTCAGTGACATACTCAACTTTCGTTGAATGTTCCTACAATATTTAAGCTTTGTTGGAAGAACAAGGTCGAAAAAGTGAATGTTGTAGCGAATGCATTGTCAAGGAGGCACAAGTTTTGTTCGTTTTGGATTCCATGATCCTTGGTTACGATTTGATCAAGGAGTAAAATGAGATTGATGAAGCAATGAAAATGCTAATGGCGAATTGCAAGAATGGTCCCCAAGACCATCATATTATCGACGGTTCCCTTTTTCAACGGAACAAACTACGTGTTCCTAAGTATCTTGTTCGGGGCTTTTACTCAAGGCAAGACCATATGCAAGAAGTACAACAAGTTTCGTGAGGTGCGGTACTTGTCAAAGATCCAATAGCACATTTCATAAGGGCTTGTATACTCCTTTGCGGTTCCCAAAGACAATGGGAGGATGTTAGTAGAGACTTCAATATTGCATTTTCTATAACTCAAAAAGGGAAGAATTTGACGGTTCTTAATATATTATCAAATATGGCTCACTTTACTCCAAGCCATATGAGTGAGGATGCTATGAAATGAGGCTAACTTGTACTTTAGTGAAGTGGTTCGTTTGCATGGGGTTCCAAGAACCATTGTTTCTTAGAGATAGACTTAGCTATTTTAGAAGACTTTATGGAGACTAATGGCAAAAATTCTTCCATTCAGTAGTACTTAACGTAGGTGACTAACACTTAGGTCTTTACTGAAGGCACTAGTGACTAAATGGGAAAAGATTAGGATGTTAAGTTGTGTCATGTGGAGTTTGCCTACAATTGAACAGGAAGTTATGCCACAAAATTCAATCCATTTGAAGCCACTGTTTGTGAAGTTAATCCCTATATAGATTATAGCTATTGACTTGATTGCTTTGCCTAAGGATTCTTATGTACATGAAGATGCTAAAAAGCAAGCTGAAATTATGATGAAGCTCCACTATCAAGTTCGAGCTAATATTAAGAAAGTCAATGAAGCTTCAAAGAAAAGGGTGAATAAAGAAAGAAAAATGTGAGTCTTGGCCCCCATAGACTTAATTTGGATTCTTTTGCGGAAAGAAACGTCTCCGGGAAAACGAAAACAACAAGCTCATGTCTAGAGTCGAGAGCCCTTTCTAAGGTATTAGAGATGGTGTTTATAAGATTGATGATGTTGGAGATCTCTCGCCTAACTTCGATGATGACCAAGTTCCACAATCAAGAACAATTCCTTTCGAAGAAGGGGAGGATGAACCGAAATTAGATGAAGGTCAAGAGTTGCTTTTTAGCCAACATGAGTTACTTGGAGGTCAAGTTTTATTCCATTAAGCACGATAGCTTTTTCTTGCATTAGGCACAAAGAAAGCTTGCTTGGCTTCCAAGCAAAGGCTAAATCAGGAAAGGAAGGAAAGAAAATCGTGTTCCACACATGGTTTTGGCCTATTTTTGGAAAGATGTGAGCTTCCCCTTTCTAGAGCAAGCAATCTGATTTCTTTGCTTGATTTACAAGTGGTTTTGTTTAAGGAAAGTTTCTTTCTTGCTTTTAACAAGAGTTCAGAAGTTTCTTCACTTGCCTTGAAACAAGGTTTATTTAGTGTGAATGATAGTTGGCAGTTAAGAATGGAAATCTAATTTTGCAAAGTTATTTTTTCTTGTTTTCTCTCCTATGGCCGGTTTGAAACAAGGTTTATTTAGTGTGAATGCTAGTTGGCAGTTAAGAGTGGAAATCTAATTTTGCAAAGTTATATTTTCTTGTTTTCTCTATTATGGCCGGTTTTGTTAGTACTTCTCAATAAGGAAAGTTTGTAATGCAGAGTTAGAGACTTGTTCTAGCTTAAGTAGGTTTATTATCTTTAAATAGCCTTTAAGTATACAAGAAATTCAGCTTTGACATTAATGGAGAATCCAAATTCTTGTTCAGCAATTCTGTGTGACTTTGTTGTTTTAGACCGAAATTTTGGAAGTTATAAACTATGAAAATTCAACCATTGTTTATTAAACTTGAACGCTAATCTTTGCTGAGATGATAATCATTAGTTCAGAAGTTGAAATTTATTCTTTTTTTGTTTTCTCTATTATGGCCGGTTTTATTAGTACTTCTCAATTAGGAAAGTTTGTAATAGAGAGTTAGAGAATTGTCCTAACTTAAGTAGGTTTATTACCTTTAAATAGCCTTTAAGTATACAAGAAAATTTGTTTTGACATTAATGAAGAATCTGAATTCTTGTTCAGCAATTTTGTGTGACTTTGTTGTTTTAGATCGAAATTTTGGGAGTTTATAATCTACGAAAATTCAACCATTGTTTATTAAACTTGAGAGCTAATCTTTGCTGAGATGATAATCATTAGTTTAGAAGTTGAAAGCTAATCTTTTCACCAAACTAGATATCCTTCGAACAAAATACGAGTCCGACATGATTATGCATTACTTGGATGATGATTTAAAGGCCCTACTATGCAGCAACAACTACAAGGATACAAGTTTGACGTGATTATTGAAGGCCCAAGTTCTGTATGGGTTTCTATTTGCTTTTGTTATTATTTTATGCTTGTAATAACCGATGAGAGTACTCTTAAAGTAAAGCTCATGATTAGGACATGTGTTTAGGGTGTTAGGCGTGTGATAAGCTTCATTAGGGTTAAATTATGGTGATTGTGACCTCCTTGTAATAGCTTATTTAATGAAGCTGGAAGGAAGGCATGATTCTAGGAGGAGTTTGTAACTCCTAAACCTCTCCACAGACTGGACGGTTTTGAGGAGCCTATTGGCCTCACTATCCTGCTCCTATATGTTATATAAGGAGCGCTTATGATAGGAGAAGTTCAGATTTGGAGAAATTATATAAAAAAACCTTGTGTTTTCAAGTTTATGCTTTGACTTT
Source organism: Beta vulgaris subsp. vulgaris (assembly GCF_026745355.1). Taxonomy (NCBI): domain Eukaryota; kingdom Viridiplantae; phylum Streptophyta; class Magnoliopsida; order Caryophyllales; family Amaranthaceae; genus Beta; species Beta vulgaris. Next base: position 44,634,987 of record NC_079207.1, on the reverse strand, counting down.
TGTCTCAAGTGTTAGCTTTCCTATTTACTTTGATTGAGTCTTGAGTGATAAGCCTAGGGGAGATTGAGTGAGTCTTATCTCCGGCCTAGAACCCCAAAACTTTGAGTGTGTTCTTGAGTTTTGACTTCTATCCTTGTTATCCGTGATTTTGAGTGTTTTGAGTGAGTGTTCTAATTCCTTAAGTTTAGATTCATCATCCAACACTTTGGAGGGTGTATTTAGAGAGTTAGTAATAGAGAGTTAGAGACTTGTCCTAACTTAAGTCGGCTAATTATTTTTAAATAGCCTTTGAGTATACAAGAAAATTAGTTGTGACATTAATGGAGAATATGAATTCTTGTTCAGCAATTTTGTGTGACTTTGTTGTTTTAGACCGAAATTTTAGGAGTTAAAAACTACGAAAATTCAACCATTGTTTATTAAACTTGAGAGCTAATCTTTGCTGAGATGATAATCATTAGTTTAGAAGTTGAAAGCTAATCTTTTCACCAAACTAGATATTCTTCGAACACTTTAGAATTAAGAAACAATCTTTGTTCTAAATTTCTTAAAACTATAACCTTTATATTTCACATGAAGGGCTCAAATCCAAGCAACTTTAATCACACAATAGCTCATCTATCTCCTTTAATTTCAAGTTTTTGATACCACCTTCAAAGACTTAAATCGATTAAGCTAGTTGACATTAATAGAATGACATTCAAATGTAGCATGTCTATTATACATGGGAACTCTTGAGTACTTTAGTGTCCACCATCTTTGCCCAAAGTACCCCTAACTACAAAAAAAAATACACAATATACCAGTCTATAAATTTTTAAAACATAGTAAAACCCAAAAAAAAATGCAATTTTGATATTGATTTCGCACGCATAGCATGCATGTAAGGTTATTGCCACTATTACAATAGTATTTAGTAGTATAAACGTAGAAAAACTGGTGGGCGAAACGTTAGAAACCAATGGTAAAAGGTTTTTTTTACCTTCTTCTGCAAATTATCTATGTCTAATTATAATGCAAAAGATGAGATATTCCCAATGACAAACGCAGGAATTTCAATTTGGAGTACGAACATACAACAAACACAAATTAGGGGGAAAAAGCTTGCATAAATTGTTTAATACATAAGTGTTACAACCGAAATATCCAAAATATGTAGTTATTACCATGCTATATCCCCGCAAAAAACTCAATATTTATTTCCTAATTGAATGGATAAAAATTAATCAATTATCCTATTTGCGAAACATACAATCAAATAATGTGGGAATTATAAATCATATAGTCATATAAACTAATCTATTGAAATTATTGAACAATTTAATCTAGTCCTAAAATGCTAAATAGCTAAAAAATAAATTATATTCGCGTTCAATTTCTTTTAGTCAGTAACATACAATCAGATAAATAAATTATATGGGAATTCATAAAACATAGTCCTATAATTACCAATCGAAAAAAAATAAACAATTCAGTCAAGGCCTAAATCCCTAAAAATAAATATATTTGATTTCTATTTCAGTTACTCACTAGCTAATGAATAAAGTCAACAATTTACATGTAAATATTCAAATAATCTAAGAATCTAATTAGCATATATAGAGTATGGAAGTATGTACAATAAAATAAATAAGGCTTTGTTTGGTATTAGTTTCAGTTTTCAGTTTTTTTCAAGACACTGAAAGCTTATTTTACGTTTTACTTTTGACTTTTATCAAAATCAAATAAAAAACACAATTTTTTCTATCTTCCATTTTGTCTATAAATGCATGAATTTTCACTCTCTCTATATGCTTCCCCCCTCCCCCATGCTTTTCCCCCACATTTTTTTCTCTATATAAGTTACATTGTTGAAATACTCCACCTCTACCATAACAATGCCACCGCCACCGCCACCATGACCCACTGTGACTACCTCAAATATCAACCCCTCCCCTTAGGCCTCAACACTTCAAAAGCCATTCTCAAATATTCCCTAGTCTTTCGCACTTGCATTGACTTTAGCCAATTCTTCACCGAAATCTCCAACAGAAACCCCCCACAAGACCTTCTCTTCATCACCGACACCGGCAGCAGCTTCACTTGTGATAATGTTTTTTGAAAAAGGGGGTCCAGTTGTACCCCCATATTCCTCAATAGGTCCACCACTGATATAGCTATTCGGATCCTCTCCACTTCTTTTATTTATTTCCTATCTTAGGATAATGGCATATATGTTAGTACAAGATTAAAATCTCATAAAAATATCTATTTTCCCTCTCCAGGTATTCTAACCATTGATTTAGAAAATGGACCATGCATTTCTTTCAGGATATGAAAAGAGATCCAACTCTATTCATGCCTAAAAAAGAATTCTAAATTCTAAATTTGGAAAGTACACAAAACTGGCCCTATACATCAAAGCAAGACAAACTATCCATGTCAGTCTAAACTCTACACCATGGTTTTGAATAAAGATCAAACCGCGCCCCTTGATGGCATATTTGTAAAGGGTTTGGCGCTTGCTGAACCAAGATCTAAAACCTTGTCTTTTTTTTTAAATGTGTTAATGTTGTTCTAATCTCCATACCTCTATCAAAACCAGATTTTTTTTAAAATTTTCTGGGCTATTCACCACTAATTCTCAAAATTCCCTAAGCAATAAAAGATTCAATATCAAAATCAAACTTCCCAAAGATAGACTCCGCATTTAAAATTCACAGATCAAAACAACAATTCGGACATTTAAGGGCAATTCAAAACAAGAAGAAAATGAAAAGGAAACATATATACCTAAATGACCGCGCTTAGCAGCAATGTGAAAGGCGCTGAGATCAGACTTAGACCTAATCATGGCAATTTGAATCTCACAAAAGTTGAGCAAATAATTGAACATCTCAACTAAGTTATTATCTGCTGCTACATACAAGGCCGTCTCTCCTGCAGTATTTCGCAGCGACATTAGAGCAGCGATGGAACCTCGTTCAGGTACTTCATCTTGAGCTAATTGGTCGATAATGAGCTTCAATGATTCGATATCGCCTGATTCAACTGCGCTGAAGAATGGTTGCTGTGTAATTAGACAAAGCGGCTTCGTCTCCATTTTCAGTTGGTAGTGAATGAGAGAGTCAATTCTTCTTCAATAGACCTCAAAGATGAAGTATTTGCTTTTTTCTCGTCTCATCTTTTTCTTCTGTTTGTCAACTTTTTTTGTGACAGTTGATATCATATTTTGTTTGTCAATCAAGTTGTACAAAGTTTGTCTGAGGTTCATCACTTTGGAAAAGGATCGTAATTACATATTAGTATATTACCATCCAAAAGATGGGCCCAACATCAATTCCAGCCACTTATTTCCCTATATGTTTCGTCTTACAGCATCGAGCACCATAAATAAATAAAAAATGTTCATTCTCATAATCAATTTACCCATGGCATGAAAAAAGGTGATGAGTGTTTAAAGTTTTTCAAAATATGACAAAATGAATATAATTTTATACATCATAAAAAAAAATAACTATTAGGTAGTTTTTTTTTTTTTTAATTTGCATTTTTTGATAAATAGTCAATTTAATTTGACAAATACATTTTATTACACATTTTCCCGTCATTTGGTGGAGCGCACTTTTCCCATGATATAATTTCTTTTTTGTTCACCATGTGACCAATTCCTTGATTGGTTACAATACTGGGTTGCTAAACAACGCCCTAAGATTTCCTATTAACGCCCTAAATACGTATAATATACTGTATTTTTTTATTTTCAGATCTTTTCTCTTCTTCATTCACTTTTCCCTCCACTCTTCTTCCACATCACCATTGAGCACCGGTGCAACACACCACCACTGCCGCCACACTGCTACTGGCGTCGCACTACCACCGCAGCCAGCGCAGTACCCCCACCGTCGTACCCCATACTCTCATCTCCTCTGTTTTCTTCATTAACAATGAAGAATTTTTTTTTATAAAAAAAAAGGCAGGCGTCCACCATGGACGCCCCACCAACGGTGGAGGCGTTCGTGGCAGGCGCTCCACCACATGGTGAGGCGCCTGCCATGGACGCCTCCACCGGTGGTGAGGCGTCCATCGTGGACGCCTCCACCGGTGGTGAGGCGTCCATCGTGGACGCCTGCCTTTCTTTTAAAAACAAAATTCAGAAAAAAAAGGGGCGTCCACCAAGGACGCCCCACCATCGGTGGAGGCGTCCTTGGCAGGCGCCTCGCCCAGTGGGTGAGGCGCCTGCCAAGGACGCCTCCATCGATGGTGGGGCGTCCTTGGTGGACGCCCCTCTTTTTTTAAAAAAAAAATTCCTTCGATGGTAGTGCAACGCTGTAGTACACGATGGTGGTGCAAAACCAAATAATTAAGGTTGACTTGTCTACTCCAATATGCGAGACACTGCTACTAAATTAATGCCACACTGCAATTATGGTGAATTCTAACAATCTGTAACAGTCAATTTTGAACTTTTTTTGTTTGGTGAATTATTGTTTTGTTTAGTGTAACAGTCAATTCCGACGATTTGTTTATGGACTGACTGAATTAATCGTGAATTATGGCTGACTTGTCTACTCCAATTCCGATAAATAGTTTTTGAAAATGGAGAAGATGGTGGTGGTGGTGGTGGTGTGGTGGTAAGGAAGTCAGTTTTGAAATTGGAGAAGGAGGGTTAGGGGAGTGAGTCAAGGGGGAGGAGAGAGAAAAGAAATGTAATTATGCAAGTATAAAAATACTGTATTTAGGGCGTTACTAGGAAAATTTAGGGCATCGTTTAGTAAAACCCTTACAATATGATAAAAATATATTTTGCAAGTTGCTCATGAAAGGAAGAACTTTTTTTTTCTTTTTCATGTCATGGTTTCCTAATGTTTAAACGACTATATTATGGAAGAGCTGGTAAGCCGACATTAATTTTGAAAGTAATATCATAAGATTTGTGGATTTAGCAAGCCTTCTTTTGAACACCAGCAAGGCGCAATGGTATAAGTTTTTTTTGATAGATCTCCAATATAGAACTACTAGTTGTATGTGCATGCGATGCGTGCGTCGACAATCTTATGCAGTTATATATTAATGGACATGTTTTTTTTTTTATCTAAAGTTATTTTGATAGTGTTGTAAATTATTGAGGTTTTTTTGTAGATTTTATTATCTTTTTAAATTAAAGTTGAATGATGTTTAACTGTTCAATACCATCACTGTAAAATTTGGTAGATGATTTAATAATTTTCTTTTCAGCGACTTTAGTATAGTTTTTTAACAATTATAGATGTTAATAAACCATATTGTTTGAACTTTGTAAATATGAAATATTATGTTATCACGATATGTTGCTAACTTTTTTTTGGTTGAAGATTCTAATTGATTTCGTGAATTAATTATGTCAATCTAGTTTGTCAAGTTATTAATGGTATTGCATATTCCATTTTTGACCTACTCATATGGCAAGTTTCATTGATTGTCATTTTTCAATTTTTTATAAAAAGAAAAACTTAAATGATTAGAGGGTATTTTAGTCACTTCAAAAGAGGACACTACACCTCCTCCCTTGACTTATATAATAGAGATGTATTTGAAGATCGTGCACCTCTAGTAAAGTATGTTACCAACGGAACCAGTATTGAAGGAATATATCCTCAAACATCCCTACAATAAGAGGTGTGACATGGGTCGGCTTGGCTCCACACCGCTTGAGGCCCGAGTCGTTGTCTGCTACTTGGGCTGTGGGGTTGCTACAGTTAGCAAATTTATTTTGAGCCTGTGGGGAGAATGCGTAACGCCCTTTTGCTTTCCTTTTCTAATCTAAAACTACTAAGAATCCAAAAACAACATAAAACAACGGTCTGGGCCGGGTGTGGAAAAAATCTGAAAATAAAACCCTAACTTTTCCTAGTCAGCCATTTTCTTCTTCTCCTCCCTCAAAGTTTTCTCTCTCCTCTCTTTTTCTCCACTGAATTTCATCAGCCTTTGAGGGTAAATGTGGTCGAGGTCTGCGAGCGTTAGTCAATGGTAGCTGCAGTCAAGGTTTGTGAGCATTAGTCGAGGGTCGATGCGGTCAAGGTCTGCGAGCGTTAGTCGAGGGTCGTTGCGGTCGAGGTCTGCAAGCGTTTGAAGTCGAGGGTTGTGTTGTGTGTACGGTGTGCGAGCGCTCGAAATCGAGGGTCTTGCTGTGTGTGCGAAGCGTGTTCGAGTGTTAGCGTCAAGGGTGTGCAAGGCTTCACGAGACTTGTGTGCGTTGTGTGGCTCGAGGTCATGCGAGTGTGGTGTGTATGTGGCTCGACTGTGTCAGTGATCGAGTGTGGTGTTGTGCGGGTGTGTCAAGAGAGGCTGGGCGTGACTGGCTTGAGTGGGAGTCGTGTTGGCAGTGGTTCGCGGTTCGTCGGAGTTTGAGTGTGCCTGCTCGTCGGCGACGTGTGGTGGTTCCTCTCCCTCTTTTATTCTTTAAAGCAATTTGTATAATCTGATTTTGGTCTATGTACTTTGATTAAGTTTTGTAATTATAAAAAATGTATACTAAGAGATAAATAAAATCTGATTTATTGTTATGTCCTAAATTTTTCCCTAAGCTGGAACTTGCAGGTGAAGTGTTTACCATAGCTAGAAAGCATCAGATAGCAGCTACAGGTAGCAGCTACAGTAAGCAGATATAAAGTCTGTAAGTTAATCTGGCTGGAAAACATTGGATGCTGATCAAGACCAAGTCAAACAGTATTGTTGTGCCGAAGAAATAAGACGAAGCAGTTGTCAAGCAGAAGAGAAGATATTCCTTGATTTTAGGGAGTTATGGCACCTTCTTAGGAGTTTGTTATGTAACGTTCAAATATAGGAAATAACGTTCAAAAAATGTACTAGTATAAATAGAAGGGGAAACAATCTGGGTAGCATAAGTCTTTACATTGCTGTACATTCATACTTTCTCTTCTACATTTACAATATTCACAAGTGTATCTAGTACAAGCTGCTAGCTGCTAGCTATAAGTTGTAACTCTCTCATATAGTGGATTGGTGGACTCAATTCCACCCGCGGTTTTTACCCTCTTCCTTGGGGTTTTCTGCGTCACCATTTCTTGGTGTCTTGTCTCCTCTTTGCATTTCTTTAATTTCGTAGCCAGCTTCTTTTATTGTTCCTAGCTGCATTTACATTAGCTGTAGATCCTTAGCTAAGTTCTGCCTGATCAGAATTTGGCATAAACATTTATAATTATATTTGTAGTTCTTATGATTATTCTATTATTCAAATCTGGTTTTTGTAATGTATAATGTTTTGAATTGGCTTTGTAAATAAAGTATAGGATAAGTTAAAGGAATTCAGATTCTTGATTATAGTTCTTAGAATGATTTTAATTCTCAATTCTAATTTTATTACACCCATGTATATTTGTGTAAGATTTGTTATTATAAAACAAGTAAACCAAGTATAATATAATTTATCAAAAATCAGATTTGCAAACTTATTATTAACTAAATATGTTAGTACAATAAAGTTTATGAAAAGAAAGTTTAAACAACAAGAATATTTATTTTATTATTTGAAACACTAAGTTTTACATAGTTAGTTAAGCTAGTTTTTATTTTAATAATATCCAGGACTTAGCACTCAAATACTTTTATTATTGTGATTAGGTCTTAATTTTTTTAAGGAAACGTTTAAGTAGTCAGCAAAGATTCTTCGTTACAAGGTACATACGCATACTAATTCAATTAGATATGTTAGTATCATGTTTAGGTTATAAATTCTTTCATTGGAACCTAGAATCACGATAGGGAACAATTGTATGATTATGATTGATGAGATTGTTTGGTAACATGAAATTGATTGGAAATCTGTATGTATTTCCTGGTTGTATGACTTGTGAATTGGACTGCATTATTATTGGAATGTGTTATATTTTCGTATCAGAAGCATGAAATGTATTGGATTGTAATCCTACGATTTAATATTGTAGCAAGGATGTTACAAGAACTAAAGAATTGAACAATGTACGTAAGAAGGATGTTTGGTGATAAACTTGTAGTTGGAATTCCTAGAAGTAATGAACAATGGGGGAGCGTGGGACTTGTTCTACAGTACTCCTACGCAGGTCTACTGTGACGATAGTAGTGTCCTTATAAATTTTGACAACTCGAGTAGGCGGAAGGTTATGTACGATCATGGGGATATGCATACTAAGGTGATGTGTGTGAAGTGGAATGAAATTGCATTTGTATTCCATCTAATAGAACAAGTTGTCTATTAAGGATTAAGTAGCCCATATGTTTTTAGAAAGATGACAGTGCCCGTTTGTTGCTAACTAAATTATAAAAGTAATAAAACGTAATACTCTTGTAGTATCATGTCTTAGAATGTTTCTTATTGTTTTGATTATGCTTAGTATATTATTTCATTGTTTAAGTACGTACTCAGCATAGTTGATTGTTTGTTATTTTGTATTTGTTTGTTGACATGTGATGAACCATTGATACTTCAATGGGGAGCATATTAGGTATGCTGATGTTGCTGCATGAGTTCAGGCATACGGGGGATATTCTTTATTTTATAAAGTTTCAAATGTTTTGGTTGAACTTATAGAATCATTATAATCTACTAGTTAATGGTTTGAATAAAAAGGGGTCAATGATGATTTCTGAGTTGTAACTTATTATTTCCGATGCAGTTTAGTTTTCATAGAAAGGAGTAAGTTAATATTTTAAGTTAATGCCTTCATTTCAATAAGCCTTGTGTTTCACTGCGCCAGTAACACTCCCAATGTCGTTGCGACGTAGTTTAGACGTGTATGGGATTTAGGGGTGTTACAAAACTGGTATCAAAGCCAAAAGTACCTATTTCCAAAGATTTTTTAAAAGCATTCTAAAATGGGAAGTATGGGATAGGAGAATATAGCTTACTTTTATGTGCATTAAATCATATGAATAATTATTTTATTTGGAATCTCTTTTCTTGCCTTATATATCTGATATTAGGAAGTCTACAAGTACAGTGGAATGAAATTTTGTGTTATTTGCTTGATTGAATTTGTGAAAGGTTCTTTGAAATCTTCGAAGTATGAATAGATTAGGACCTTGTTTGGTTGACAAAACAAATCATGGGAAGTGCAAATTCCTAAGAAGTAGAAGTATATGACGTTATTTGGTTAGCGAAATCATGGGAATTTGCACTTCCTAGGAAGTTCTACTTCCTCCAAAATGGAGGAAGTTACTTACCTAGGTGCCCCTAGGTAAGTAGAGCTTCCCATAGGAAGTTCTACTTCCCATTATCAACCAAACACAATTTTACACTTCCTAGGAATTTCAAATACATGGAAAAAATAACTTCCTAGGAAGTATGACTTCCTATATACAACCAAACAAGGCCTAGGAGGATGTACAAGAGCAGTTACATATATAGTAGTTAGGAGCAATAAATTAACTCCGAATTGGTGTAAAAGATGTTTCAAAAAGGTTTTGAATTAAAACCTTATTTTTAATATTTTAGGACATAGTCACTTAATTGTTGAAAATGTTTTGAACGTGCTAAAGGAGTTCTAAAATTTAAAATAATCGTTTAATCTCTTATATATGTATATATAATATATTTTTAAAACCTTTAATTCACAAAATCTTAGACTATTTCCTTTCTTTACTTTTGCAAATGGTTTACAACATAGGTCCTAAGGAATACCTGATGAAACACTAAATAGTGGAAGATTGGGACATTTGGGCCTATAAGATGAAAGGTGATATGGATTATAGGATTATGCAAGGAGATATGAGGCTAAGGAATGAACTAGAGAAAATACATTTCATGCTTCGATATGTCCCTAACATAGAACCCTACCTTTTCGTACATCGTAGATATTTATGAGGATTTGTGGACAGAAGAGGGAAATTTTAACAGGGACAAATATACTTACTAGAACAAATACCTTCCTACTGTAGGGCATTTTATTACTGACCTCAAATACTGTGAAAATGAGTGAAGAATCCATGAGAAAAGAGGTTGTGAACCCTATACCTCATCACCTTCAATTCGAGGAACCTATCATGTAGGGGATAGCTCGGGAACTAATGTTGTGGATGGGAATTATGAGAACCCATGAGTTAAACCTGAGCCAAAAACGCCACCTAAAGCTGTAAAAAGAGCAAGGTACCGAACGTTTGAGGAAGAGTTCATTACCCGAGGACTACCACATAGCGTCAAACTTTATGACTTTTGCCCACATTTCCGATGATGAAGGGAATAATAGGACATTTATCGCAGTGATTAAGGAACATCATGGTGCACCTATACTGGACGTATGAAATGAGGGAGAGGAGATCCTAATGAAGATGAGCCAGCTGAAGGGGATCTGATTGATAAAGAGCATGTAGAAGAAGAAGAGCCTATATAAGAAGAAGAAGAAGAAGAAGAAGAAGAAGAAGAGCCTATGGAAGAAGAGGATGAACCCATAGAAGAGGAAGAACCCCTGGTGGAAGATGAACCTATAGAGGATGACGAGCCTGTTGAGGACGAAGCTGACATGGAAGAAGGAATAGAAGATCCTAAGTCAGATGACGAAGCTCACCATTATAGTCTTTAGTTTCCTCTGAAAATATAATTAGGATTAGAGTATTATTTTATTTGTTTATATCGATTTTAATAAAGCTTACTTGCCAAGTAGTAAGTTAGCATTGTTTATTCCTTTATTTATTTATATTATGTTTCTTTTGAAACAATTATTTTTTTTCTTTTCAATAAAAATACAATATTTTCATTATTTTATTATTGGATGTGTCGTCTTATTTGAGATGTTTATATTGCAAGTCAATAAAGACTTAATGTTTGTTCGCAATAAAAATGTGTGGTATGAACGTGCAAATGTGTAATGGTTAAGTGAATAAACGATTATGTGTATGTCACTGAGATAGATGTTGTGTTATTTTCAGTGCAAAATGGTTCGTTCGGGAGGCGCGCCAGAGACCCTTCTGAATGTCGAGCAATCGAAAACTGACCTGGTGCAGATTACAGCTAATCTAGCCAAGGTCATCATCGGGATGAGGACTTGTCTGAAAAGGTTACCCGTAGGAATCCACTAGTACTGATCAATAGGAAAGAGGGGACCCGAAGAATTGGAAAACTGGGTTGGGGAGTTTGATAAGCTTTTCTTTACCCTCATCGGTTCAGATGACAAGACTGTGCCCTTAGCAAGATATTATCTATAGGGGATGCTCACTTTTTGTGGACTCAAGATAAGTACGACCTCTTAAAACAACCTGAGAGCTTTCAAGAAATCCCTAAGGGATAAGTATTACCCACCATACCTTAAAAAGCAGAAAGCTTAAGATTTTATGATGCTAGAACAAGGGAGCATATGTCTGTTGAGGAATATTACCTTAAGTTCATTGAGCTGATGAGATTTGCTCTTGAAATTACCCATACTGAGGAAGCTAAGGCCTCACACTTTGAATTAGAGCTCACCCTTGACCTGCAAGGGAGACTGGCGGAATACTTTTACCTCGTTAGACCATGTTTTTGGCTAAATGCCATATGAAAATGAGAGGAAGGAGGTAACAAGGTGAGAAACGAAAGGAGAATCCCAACCCTGAGGTTCTAAGATTTGAAAAGAAACACAATGGAAACCAAAACAACCAAACCTCCAAAAAAAAACTTCGATAAGGGACCCAAGAACAACAACACTTACCACAATAACAATATCTGCAACAATTACACTAACAACCGTAGACCTGAGAGTTTGTAGAGGTGTAAGAAGTGCCCAAACAACCATCCTAGGAGAGATTGTAAGGGTAATAAGGTGGAGTGTCGTGAATGTGGGAAATTGGGGCACAAAGCATATGAGTGCTACTCAAAGAATAAAATTAACCCTAATGGTCAAAAGAAAGGGAACTATGGAGACAAGACTAGGAATGGGAATGGGAATGGAAATGGTGGAAATGCATATAATGGGTCAGGGAAGTCCAATTACTCCAAACCACTAACCAATGCAAATAATCAGGCACCAAATAGGAACCATGTGACCAACAATGATGATAATAAGGGTAAAGCAAGGGAAGTTGTATATGATGACAGCTACTGAAGAGGAAGTTTGTAAGGATATTGTCACGGGTACTTTTTCTATCAACTTAATTTTTTATAAAGTATTGTTCGATACTGGAGCATCTTTTTCTTTTATTGCCCATACAATTGTTAAAACTCTAGCATTGGTTGATTCTGAGTCAATTTCTATGCCTATAGTTATTCCGTCTGGGGATACCATTAATTGCTCTAAGAAATTCCTAAATGTCTCACTAAAAATAGAGGATGACTTCTTTCCTTCCGATCTAATAGAGTTTAATTTATCGAACCTAGACGTCCTTTTGGGAATGGATTGGCTTGGGTAGTACAAGGCTAAGATAGATTGTTATGCACATAAGGTTGAACAAAGAGATCCTTCGGGAAAAAGGGTGTCATATAGGAGAATACCCCAAGAACCTGGTATTAAAGTAATCAATGCCTTGCAACTTAACAACGATATAGACAAAGGATAGCCTCTATTTATGTCTTTAGTGAGAAGGTTTGAGGATGATACATTGAAACCTGAGGATGTGCCTATAGTCAGATAGTTCCAGGATGTTTTCTCTTGAAGAAATATCTGGTATGCCTCCAAGGAGAGATGTAGAGTTCATTATTGACCTAGTACTTGGAACTTGACCTTTCTCCAAAGCCCCATATCGAATGGCTCAAACAGGACTGAACGAGTTGAAAAACTAGTTTGTAACAGCCCGTCTGTAACTGCCCGATTCCTAAGCTGCTAGCTAAACACATTTAAGATTCACTAATCAAAATCAACGATTAATAAACCTCGAATTAAATATTTACTCGCGGGGGAGACATAACCTTAAAAATCGATCCTAGACATGTGGGTTATGGGCCTACAAAACAAAATCCCTTATTCAATTACATAGTCATTCAATCTCAAATTCCATGGCAAAAGAATAATCTATATTGTAAGTAATTCTAAATAAACTCCTCTATATACAAACTTAAATCTCAGACTTTAACCCATAATACATAATTCGAATCATAACTTTTCTCTCAACTCGATTCTGGCTTCCAACACAATCCTGCAACAAAGTTTGACTCTGCCACCCACCAAGTGACATGCCATAGAAATGACAACACTATCAGTAAAGCTGAGTACACATGGTATAATAGAAAATACAAGCTTAAGTGTATTTTGAACACTATCACATAGTTATATTAACAAATAATCACATTCAACTCAGTTACTAATTTCACAAAATTAAATTGTTTGGCATGAACGCGAATGGAGAGGGGTACCACGTAGTACCAGCTGTCTCCAAACTATTGAGGGTCGTCACCTGTACTTTTTACTGTTTTGCTTGAAATACTTAACCGGACATGTCCTATAACGCTAGGAATTCGCCCTTCCTGGAAGGCATTAGTTAGGGACTCTATCCGTCCTAACTCGGGTGTATGTTCACGCCTCACTTTCATATTTATAATTTAAGATATTTAATGATTCATACTTGAATCCTCAATACTCAAAATTCTTATCAACTCATTTTTAGTACTCAGAACTCTTATCAACTCCTTTCATTATCATATAATTCCATATACTTAACAAATTCCATCTAGAAGCATAAACATGACAATTTAGTGTTTGAGCCTATATTAGGATAAGTAAAATATCTCCAATGAACCATATCATGCCAAATACATGTCACATATTCAAAGCACACATACTAATAAGAATATCAAAAGATATTTCATTTCACAATCATGCTTTAAAATAGAAAGAAAAAATCATTTGACCACAAGTAGGAAAATCTCTAGGTTACAATCCAAACCAAGTGTGTACCTTCACTTAGGTTGCTTAGTGCACTTAAAACTTCTTATCCTAAGTGGTTTACTCTTCCTACAACTTCCCCTGAATATGTAAAGTGTTAGAGATTAGTTTACACAAGTTTTAGAACATAAATAATTAAGCTAAGTACAAGAGAGATGCAAAGATGTGCTTACAACAATCTGTTTTATGTTCCTATGAAGTTTTCTATAATTTCCCAAAGTTTGAAAACTCTACTAAAAGCTTGAAACACTAGGGAACTATGTCTAAAAGAGTTGTATGTAAAGAGAAGTAGGTGTCGAAGAAGAAGATTTTGGAGAAAGGGACGAAAAACCATGACACCCTTTTATAGGGTCTGTTCTGGCGGTATCCATGGGGGAGGGAAACCTCTTCTGGGTAAGGTCTATTTCTTGGAGTTTCTGGGTAATTCTTATTGGAGATGTTAGCTTGATATGTTGGCTTTCATGTATGCACAGATATTTAAGAGATCGACACTCAAGCAGCTGCCAAGAGGCATTTATTGAGGATAAGTCTGAACTGACATTTCAGTTGGGCCATATCTTACTATGTAAGGAATTCACCCTATTTAGCCACGTAAATATTGATGGTGAATGACCATTTTATCCTTAATACATCCCAAAATTTGGTTATATCCAATTTGAATAGATTTTGAGCATGTATTCTATCTCAAAAGGCCTTTCAACTGGAAGTTCATTGTTATATGATAAAACGGTCTCTATGCGATTTTCATCATCTTAAGGAATAAGCTCTCAAGGGATTTCTAACTTATCTATTGGTTCTCAAAGCTTTATTAACCACTAATAATGATAGTGCTTATCCTCTTTGACCTTTCATAACCATTAAGAATGATAGTGCTTATCCACAAGCTTTCTTAACCACTAAGAATGTTAGTTATTATCCACTTACTTTATTAACCACTAAGAATGATAGTGCTTATCTTCTATTGTCCTAGTATGATGTTGTAGAGAATTATAACTATTTAAAGGACCAAAGCCCGATGAAGGCTTCATATAGCTAACAAAACTTTTGAGCCTGCTTAAAATTCAGGCTATTACACTGTACCACCCATAGAATAAGTTTCGTCCTCAAAACTTCAAAACACAAACTCATAGATCAACCTTAAGTATCCATATATCAAGCACTACAGCCTCCGATAGCCCTTACTAAATTTCTATGAAAAAATTCTCAATATTCCCAACAAATAGATTTCAAATATCCTCAAATTACAACTTCGAATTCCATACTCTTTTCCCCAAAGTTTTACACAAATCTAGACTCTTATTCTTATTCTATAGCTCAAAACTTGAACTCTAATTACCCAAGTAACATACACACATTCCCAACGATCTTTTACCCTACTATGTGACTATCTCCGCGCACGGTCGCAGGATTGCTCTGATACCATTTGTAACATCCTGCACTTCCGAGCTCCTAGCTAAACACACTTAAGATTCACTAATCACAAACAATGCTTAATAAATCACGAATTAAATATTTACTCATAGTGGAAACATAACCTATAAAACGATCCTGGACCTGTGGGTTATTGGGTGCACAAAATAAAATCCTTTATATAAAACTTCAATTACATAGTCACTCAATCTCAAATTCCATGGCAAAAGAAATCTATATTGTAAGAAATTCTAAATAAAGTCTTCTATATACAAACTTAAATCTCGGACTTTATCCCATAATACACACTTCGAATCATAACTTTGCTCTCAACTCGTTTTGGGCTTCCAATGCAACAAAGTTTGACTTTGCCACCTACCAAGTGACAGGCCACATAAATGACAACACAATCAACAAAGCTGAGTACACATTGTATAATCGAAAATACAAGTTAAGGTGTATTTTGAAAACTAACACATCGTTATAATAAAAAATAATCACATTCAACTTAGTTACTATATTTTCACAAAATCAAATCGTTTGGCATGAACGCGAATGGAGAGGGGTACCACGCAGTACCAGCTGTCTCCAAACTATTGAGGGTCGTCACCCCACCTTTTACTTTTCTGCTTGCATGACTTAACCGAACATGTCCTATAACGCCAGGAATTCGCCCTTCCTAGAAGGCAACAGTTAGGGACTCTACCCGCCCTAACTCGGGTGCATGTTCACACCTCATTTTCATATTTATAATTTAAGATATTTAATGATTCATACTTTAATCCTCAATACTCAAAATTCTTATCAACTCATTTTTAATACTCAGAACTCTTATCAACTCCTTTCATTACCATATAATTCCATATACTTAACAAATTCCATCTAAAAGCATAAACATGGTAATTTAGTGTTTGAGCCTAGCTTAGGATAAGTAAAATATCTCCAGTGAACCATATCATGTGAAATCTATGTCACATATTCAAAGCACACATACTAATAAGCATATCAAAAGATATTTCATTTCACAATCATGCTTCAAAATAGAAAGAAAAAATCAATTGACCACTAGTAGGAAAATCTCTAGGTTACAATCCAAACTAAGTGTGTACCTTCACTTAGGTTGCTTAGTGCACTTAAAACTTCTTATCCCAAGTGGTTTACTCTTCCTAGAGCTTACCCTAAATATGTAAAGTGTTAGGGATTAGTTTTCACAAATTTTAGAACATAAATAACTAAGCTAAGTACAAGAGAGATGCAAAGATGTACTTACAACAATCCGTTTTATGTTCCTATGAAGTTTTCTACAATTTCCAAAATCTTGAAAACTCTACCAAAAGCTTGAAATACTAGGGAATTATATCTAGAAGAGTTGTATGTAAAGAGAAGTAGGTGTCAAAGAAGAAGATTTTGGAGAAAAGGACGAAAAACCATGACACCCTTTTATAGGGCTTGTTCTGGCGGTACCCATGGGGTAGGAAAACCTCTTATGGATGAGGTCGATTTCTTGGAGTTTCTGGGTAATTCTTATTGTAGATGTTAGCTTGAGATGTTGGCTTTCATGTATGTGAAGATCATTAAGAGATCGACACTCAAGCAGTTGCCAAGAGGCATTCTTTGAGGATAGGTCTGAACTGATATTTCAGCTGGGCCAGATCGGATTCACCTATTTAGCCAAATAAATCTTGATGGTGAATGATCATTTTATCCTTAATACATCCCAAATTTTGGCTATATCTAATTTGAATAGATTTTGAGCATGTATTCTATCTCCAAAGGGCTTTCAACTGGAAGTTTATTTAATAAAGTAGATGCCCTCATATTGATGTACCTACGTACCCCAAGTGCAACATAGATGGAGTGATCTCATAGTGCAAGTTTACGTGATAAAGGGGATTCAAGCTGCAAGTAGTTCTCTGATACTAACAAGCTAAGAGATTTTTTTTCCGATGGGCTAACCCTCTACATGACTTTTACTGATGATTTTTTTTCAGTGAGATGATCAAGTAGCTTTGCGGTCGATAAGAGCTATGCTGGTGATTTGCTTGATGCAATAGCTGAGAGCATGGCATTGGTTTGTGCCGTGACCATGCAATTGATGATATTGACAGTACTGCTGGAGATCTGACCCTACGAGACTTTCCCCTGGAAGTTTACGAAGTGGATGTATCCGACCTTGCTCGGCTAATTTGTGGAAGATATCAACTTGGGATTGAGGTTCAGGACGCGCCGACACTTTTCTTGCAGACACTTCCTTATGGGTTAGACTAATGATGCCTCGATCAACCAAGTTTTGAACTTTATAGTAAAGATAATGGCATTGATCAATTTCATATCCAAATTGGCGACAATAAGCGCAGAGTTTGCTCATGTCTGTTCCAAGAAGGGGTAAACAGTGCACATATGCTGAGCATTGGATTATACCTTGGTTCCAAAGACAATCATACACCATACTTAATGGTTCATTTATCTTAGCATATACCCTTGGATTTGTGTTGGGAGTTTGAAGATCTTCCCGAGGTCGTTTTTCTTGCAACTTCAGAGCATTGATGTCAAAGCCATGTTGTTCCATGTGGCTAAGAGAGGTACACTTAATCGTAAACATGTGAAGATAATAAAAACCATTCAGGTTCCTCAGCAATATGAGCATGGACTCTCGATCAGTAATGGGGAAACGCAGCTGTATGCGGATATGAGTGCATCTCGAACAAAAGTGCGAGAAAGTTGCTAAGGCATTTTGACACAGAGTGACTAGCTTCAACTTCTTGATGGAAAAAACAAGTACTAATACAACATTATAATATACATATTTCAGCATGAAAGGCTCAACATTAAAAACAACTATTACGAAATTACGGGTTTTCACTTTAGGTAAACCAATCAACAACCAACCTAACCATATGAGGCTTATTCATTTTGACCGGGGAAAAGTAACAGTAAAAATTTAATAACAAATCAATTGATAACCCTAATTTAGAACCATGTGAAGCTAGCAATTTAGAAATGAAAGTACATAAACTAATTGGTAAGACATGATTAACAAATATTAAATGTCATGACAAAATCAAGAAAGTCTGGAACTTGTAGATTCATAATTAACCCCAAAAAACACAACCACGGGACTGCAAATCAATACACAGAATTTAAAAGATTTTTTGTTCGAAAACAATCATAGGTAAGCTTTGTCAAAATAACTGTGAAAATTAGAAAAGAGCATTTTTTTTCTGATCGTATGTCAACGAAGCAACTTCTATATCTTGTAGCCTATGAATCGCTAGTTTTGTTTATCCCTAAGCCTTTAGTGCTCACTATTATTTGAGTTTGCGAAGAATTCTTGCCGTTGGCAACGCATGTTTTCGAACTCTTAACTCCTTCCTTCAATGGGTTATTGGTTTTTCAACTGTTTGCCCCGATGTTACCTTTTTTGTGATTTGGTTGTTTTTGTGTTGAAAAATCAATGAACCTTTGTTAGTTACATGTGTCCACCTGGAGCAGTAAATTACCCCAAATTAGTTTCAAGCGTAAAATTAATTGAAGTGTTAAGGTGGGGAGTTTGCCAGAGAGGAATAACAAGAGGTAGAAGAAGGGATGATGGTATTTTGCCGCCAACCAAAACACGTGACAAAAGAAGGAATTAGGTGATTTGGATTTCTGAAGTTTCGGGACAAAAGGACAATAGCCACTTAAGGGCATTATTGCAATTATTGTGCAGTGAAGGGGAAAGAGGGGGAAAGCACTATTCATAAGCTACAGTAAGGGGGAAGTTCTCTCTTTTTAATGGGTGTAGATACATTTTCCATCTAAATTTCTATACTTGAAGAGAAAGGGGAGATTATGAACTTTATTTTGATCATGAGTGGGATGTATTTGGTACAATTGGTCTACATGATTTATTTGTTGAGGATGAGGGAGAAAGTTGTAGGTATAGAGGGATGGCAAGATTTTTTAAGTACTAGTTGTTGCACCATGCGCCTACGCGCGCAGTACCCCAAAATAGTATAATTGTGCTATTCCAAGTATGCCGACCTTTATTTGTAAGATGTTCATTTTGCAGTTATTTCAAATAGGTAGTAAGTACACTTCTTGTTTGTGTTTCATTAGGCAAACCAAGGAAGGTTGGTGTGCAAATAAGATTAATTTACTTGTTCATTTAATTTGGAAACAAAATACCAATAGACTAATAGCATAATTATAGAGGGAAGACTTTAACCTCTGGACTAACGGTGGCTTGAAAGTAGCTTTGGTTGGCCAAAAAATAGTCGTGTATATTTAATTATTGGGCTCAAGTTTTGAAATGCCCACTCTGAATTCGGTATAGTAGCAGCAAAAAATCGTTTTTTTTTTTTTTTGTGTTTCATGGCCAGGCAAGTACAACCCATAAGATTTTAGGCACTAACTAATAAGACTTGTAGAAGGATGTAAGGACCAAGGTAGCTATTGTTGTCATGACTAATAGAATCAATGGGAAGAAATAGCATCTGTTAGGCTATTACCAGAAAGAGAGTTAATCTCTAAGCATTAAATCTCAAAAGGCTCAAAGAAAGAGATTTAATATCAACAGAAAGGGGTGCTTAGAACCGCTATCGCATTTGAGGAGCTTTGATGAACAACATCCAGTTGCATGACGATTTTCGTATTCTTATAGGGAAGCAGTCCCTGCCTAAAAGTCAAAGTTGCATTTTTCCCGGAGGTTCCTAGGCAATCTTACTTTAACCAAAACCGACTGAAAAGGCTTTAGTAACAAGGCACAAAGTATTTGACCAGTTCATTGCAAAATCAAGGGGCTTCATTCCGTAGTTCAGATCCATCAGTAAAAAGGGTGCTGATCAAAAGATACATTTTTAAATTTTGCATTGGACTGCTTTTTAAATAAGTTAAGAAGTGTACTAAATAAGGTTAAAAAACTAACTAAATAAAAGGCACTATTATATAGAGCTATGTAAAAAAGTCGTTCTTGCCCATGGTGCTAAGAAGATTCATATTTACACTTGTTTCAAATCATTCTGTTAACGGGAAGTCGCCAACATATGCATTAACCTGAATAACGAGGGCCACAACTCTGTTATCACAATGACGCAATCCAAATTAATAAGGTTATCTTCATTACTAAGTTCTGAAATTCATTAAACATTTGTTGCAGCAATCATAAGCAGGAGATAATGTTAGAGAGATATTTGGTCTCAGATCATTCTAAGTTAGTAGGGATGTGCTCCAATATGCCTAGTTCCAAGAGGAAGATATGATCCAATTGTAATTACTAATAAGTGTTTGTAGAAACAATAATAATATCTATGTGTAAGTCCTATATAAGAAGCACTCATTCAATTCCATGACCCTCTAGAAAAATGCTGTAATAAATCCAACTCTTGAAACAAAGACCAAGTGTCCAAAAGAAGTAGATATGAGAAAGAGATGTGATGGCCTCATTACTTTATCAAAACGGACATCAATCTGTATTGGGGAATTGCATTACCATAATGGAAAGGGTTTTGTTATGCGTTGGTATAGCATCTAGTATATCATGCTGCATCCTCACAGCAATAGTTTGTCGAAAAAATAGGATTAGAAGAAAGACACGTGTAAATAAAAATCCACGGAGCCAAAAGAAGTTGTATCTGGTTTTAGGACTTGTAGGAAAACATAATACAATGGAGCCTGAGCTTTTGTAACCATCAATTACAGCTTTACTTAGCAATGCCAAAGGGTGGGGTGGGGGATGCAACAAGAAAAACCTTGGTAGCTACCTAATTCAAGGTCAAGGTAAACTGAATTTACTTCTTAGATGCTTCCCAAGTTAATTCATAAAAAATGTTTGTTTTTTTTAAAAAGCCACTAAATTGTGATTTGATGCAGGTAGTGGGGCGTAAGATTAAGTGCATGGGGTTAACGTAAGGGATACTGGGACTATACAATGAACCTAATTGAAAGGTTTGGAAGTAGCCAAATTAATAGGAGAAAGATCTTCATTCAAGTGTACAGAGAACCATTATAGTTACAAACAAGCTACCAGAATTACAATAACAAGGATGTGTGAACCATGTTTCACGTGTACCGGTGAATAGCACGCAAAATGGTGGCCTTTTTTTTACCTACTTCCTAAAAGGAAATACAGGGTATCAAGCTATACGTATTGCAGAGAGTTCCTTGGTGTCAAATCCCTTGTTTAAAAATAGGACAATTCTTGAACATGGCTAGACAACAAATGTATTGAAAGCTTCAGGGAAAATGGAATTGTTGTTATGGCTCAGAGATGTTACATATGAAGTGTAAGATATATACGATCAGTGTGAAGTTGTTTGTGAAGCAAGAAAGGGAACGTACCATCCAACATAAGAAGACCCGTTAGGCAAGCCAAATATAAACTCCTCTGGTGTACTCCGATATCGGCACGCTTGAAAAAGTCCTACAAAACAAAATTCAAGTTATTCTTCATTATATGAACACACCACATGAACTGCAAATCAAGAGGTAAAAGAAGGCAATGCATGCGCACCATTTCTAATATAGAGCTATATCATACCAGCTTTTGCGGTACCGCAAAAGACAACATTTTTAACAGATCACAGAGGTGATAGGTTGATGTAGAGATGGTTTGGACAAGATCCTAACATTCTTTGATTGGCAGGCACATGATAAACCAAGATATATTTGTCCATGTGAGAAGCAAGGGCGGTGCAAATAAAAACCAACGTGGTTGAATGTTTAGCCCTTTGACTTAGTAGTAGTCATTACAAAGCTCAATTTAACCGGAAACTGCTTCCTTTGAAACCGAAAACGGTAATTATTGGAGGTAGATGGGCGTAAATTAATGCGGGGGAAAAAACAAGCTCTCCTTGAGTACGATTTGGTGATGCACTGCCATTACTGAACCACAATCCAGGATTCTAGCTCTAGGATGATATTTAGGAGGTGAGTTTGAAAAGCAACTGCCTTGATAAGAAGCTAAGCAGATCCTTGAGTTTCTTATTTTTAGCTCTAAGATGATGTTTATGAGGTTAATATGAAAAGCAACTAAACTACACAATAGAAACGCAATCCAAGAGAAAATTATCACTAGACTCATTACCCCTCCATTCCCCACCCCACCCCCTATTGTCACTGGACTCATTACCCCTATTCAGATGATCCAAAGTACTTTCTTCTTGGAAAATCCCCTAGGCTCAAAAGCGTTTAAAAATGAGCAAATTAAACAACAAAAAGGAGTATTAGAGGACATTGGAAGGTCGTTGCGGAGGATGTCTTCATCTTCATGTTAAGAAATGGAAAATAAAGTAACATATGGTTGAACAATCCTGCTGAAAAGGAAAGCAAAGAAAGAAGGCATAAAAAAGAAATGGAATTAATAACAAACTGAGATCCCATATTGGTATTAACGGCAAAATGAGATCCCAGATTCAACTAAATATCAATTCATATAATACAATCCTAAACTTGATATGGCTTCTAACAAAAAAAATGCCCCAAAATCAACCCAATTCTAAGTATTATAACCATAAATTCGGAAAACAGTAATCAACATGAAAGAAGCAAGATTATGCACTCAAATTAAACAGTCAAAATTTGCAAAAACCAAAAACCAAGATGAAAATAAAGCTGAAAATTTGCAAAAACAGTTGATCTACTTCTTTCTCTATATACCCAATTATAGAGATACAACTTTCTCTATATACCCTAAAATAGTATATTTGACTGCATATCCAATACTGTTTTTTCAAGGGAAGCAATATCCAATACTGTTGAATATTGATATACAAGTTCAGAAAGAACATACCTGTCTCATTACAAGATCGGTGAGAAATGAGATGCCTAACTGTCAAGTTGTTTCTCAAATTAATGAAATGAAAATATATTCAAGCAGCAAGCATAAAAAAAACTTGTCTCTCTTTAAGTTCTTTAGGCGTCAAGTTCCCACGGCTTACTTTATTAATTTGGTCTACACATTTGTAAGAAAGTCACAATGTCATTAATTTGTACAAAAATGGCTGAAGGTAGAGGACACAATATTGCAATATGTACTTTCAGCACGCACCTTCCCACACCATCCAACAATTCTTGATTATTTGGATCAAGTTTAAGTCCTGCCTGATAGGTTTCGAGTGCTTTGTCATGTTCCTACATACAGAATTGGACAACACCCTTCCTGGTGTATGCCTTAACAAAAGATGGATCGAGCTCGATGCACTTCTCTGGATCTTTCAACGATTCTGGCATTGCCCCTAGCTTAGTGTAACTTGCAGCTCTGTTGCTGTAAGCCTGAATTGCACCATATATAGCAAAATGAATTTGATCAATTCAGTGACGATATTACTAAATGCATACTGAGCAGGAAAAGTGAGTACTACCTTTGGGTCTATAAGGTTCCTTCTGATAGCTTCTATGTAATGCTTCACTGCTTCAGGATACTTTTGCTCCTTAAAATACTCATTACCTGAAAAATGACAAGTGTAGATCACAACTTAATGCACATGGATAATAGTCTTAAAGGCAAAAGGTACAATTAAGCACCGAACATTCTAAGTAAACTTCAAAGGAAAAAGATCCAGATATTTTACATTTATTAACATCCTTATAATCTATATCAACTGGAAAGATTTTGACATTAAAAGCTCTCGAATAAAGTTATCCCACCTTATAACATCTAATGAAATATACGCTCCAATCGTCCAGAAACTGTAAATTTGATAATGTGCAAGTAAAATGAGTAATTACTAAATGGCATTCAAAATTAACAGTAACAATACATTTGTATTCTAATAGAAGTATTACAAATCTGTCGATATCCGAAGGGAATAAGTACCTTTTTCACGTCTTCATCAGCCACTTTAGGACTGAAATACTCTCGTTGTTCCAGTTCTTTGTTTGCCCTTTCAGCATCATTGAGCTTCTTTAGAGTATCGGGATTGCGGTGCTCTGTCAAAGCTTTGTGGAACGCTTCAATAGCTCGTTCATAATCCTTTGAAGTCTTTGCCAATTATGCCAAAGCAGTTCCTTTCCTGGTCAGGGCCCTGACAACCATTTTGTAGTCTGATCTAAGCTCCCTACCTTTTTCAACAGCTTGGTCACAATCCTTGATACACTCGTCATACTACATAAGACATATATTAAGAAAGGAAGAAATCAGAAACAAAAGGATCACAGTGTACCAGTGAATAAACAGCTCTGAATCACCACTATAAAACGGGGTAAAATGATTAAGAAAATACTGGAAAAATTAGTGGTTTAATTGCTTTTTATTTTGATGTAAATTTCTTGATTATCAATCAAATATCAGTTATTAAGAGCCTGGTTGTGTTTAAATACGAATTGGAAGAAGAGTAGCATTGGTTGTGTTTCAGGGCGATCTTTTCAAGCATTGATTAAGCCTTCAAGTCTGCGTGCTCAGCCATAGCAAAAACCCTAGATTTTCGAGCTTAGATTAGATGAGCGAGTGAGACATAGAGGAGAGAGTCCAAGTGATTGATTAAGCCTTTAATTTTGCGTGCTCAGCCATAGCCAAAAACCCTAATTTTTCGAACTTCGATTAGATGAGACAGAGAGGAGAGAGGAGAGGAGAGAAGAGAGAGGAGAGTTGCAGGCACGGTGAAGAGGAGGGAGAAGAAAAGAAATATGCCGTTGAGATGAGGTAAGAAATGGAGGGCTGAGATTTCCCATTGCAAATGAACAGTGATTGTATATATTGACTTTGTAGAGTAGTAAGAGTAGCAGTTAGTGAAGAGGTTTCTCGTGTCAAGGACATGTTAGTTGAGTTGGAAGATGAAGCCTTGTGTTACAAGGCAGAGAATGCTAATGACAAAGAGAAGTTGCTTCAGATCACCAAAAGCATGACACAATGCAAGGAGAGCATGCATAATTCATATCAGGAAGTTGAAGATGCATTCAACAGAAATTTAAAAGAAATTTAAATCCAAATCATAAAATCAAACATCATACATCAATATAAAGATCAACAGATGATGTATTAGCCCATCATAAAGAAAATGTTTATCTAGTTTTTGAGTTAATTCTCCCCATTGACGTCCCTCTTTTACTGCAAATGTGCAACCCATTAAGATTTAACAACCAAACAACCAAAATAGATATGCCCCAACTAAAAAATCAACATACCTGGAGATATTTGGGCCTTGTTACTTGGAGCAAAGACAAAAATGAGCTTAAAGCACGACCATTATAAATGTGCCAGGTTCTAAAGGGAAAATAATGCTCTAATAGAGGCAAAACTTGTGTAATAGCACTTACAGCATTGAACAACTTGAAATATGGAATATGTTCAGCACACAAGCATCATAAACATGTCAATTTTACTAGGGAAAATTTTACTAAATCAAATATCATGTAAGCTAAATCTAATTTACAAAACCTGCAAACCTTTTCTTACATAAGATGGATAGGTTATATTACCTCCTTTTGTGACCCAAATATAATTTACATATCGCTTCTCCTCAATCTAAAACGCATGGTCAAAATAATGTATACTATATGAAAATGTGTGGCAAGACATAAAGACTCCAACAAAAAGATCATTTAGAAATGCTTACATGATATATGTTGCCCTAAATTTGTTCAAGAATTCTGCAAAATGCAACCCTAGATTTGTTCAAGAATTATGCAAAATTCATATTTTTCGCAAATCCAACACATCCTAAAAAAAATTCAAGACCCGAACCCACGAACCCCAACCATGAAATCGTAAAAAAAATTCGATATAGACTTCAAAAAGTAAAAATATAAAAATCAAGAACCCTAGCTTAAACATAGAACTTTAGCATCAACAACAGAAACTCGAGTAAATTAAACGCAAATTAAACATAGAACGAAAATCCCAAACTACTAGAAATTGAGAGGAAAAAAACATAAAATTCGAGAAACTCGAGTAAATTAAACCTATTTCCCAAAAAAAAAAGCAAACATCATCATAAGATTAAAAATTTAGAAGAAAGGAAAAAGCGGAGATGCAAGAAAACATACGAGGAGAAAGAGAAAGCGGATGCGATGAGAGAGAGTGAAGGTGCAATGATGACAAAGGTCTTTGGAGAGAAACGATAACCAGTTCGATAAGAATTCAGATCGCTTCGAGTCGTCGTAACAGTGAAGAAATTGAAAGCTTTGTGTCAGCCATGTCTAAAACCCTAATTTTTCTAGATCTAGATGGAAGATGGAAAGGATGAGAGAGAGAGAGACGATGAGTGAATGAGAGAAGGAAGTTGCAGCCAAAGGAGAAAGGATCATAAAGAAATTGTGCGGTTTAGATGGAGCGGTGATGAATGGCTCAGATTGTTTGATTGCAAAATAGTGAATTTCATGCTTTTGTGACTCATAACACTAATAAAATGAATAGTGTTGGTAACTCAAACTTTTAAAAGGTCTAAGAAAACTTTTTATGTCTACTTCAATAAGATGATTAAGGCTATGTTCAGTTCACCTTATTTTTGCTTATTTCAGATCTAATCAGATCAGAAAAAATAAGTTCAGATCAGATCAGTTCAGATCATTCTTATATTTAAAAATCACTATATCTTTCATTACATATTAGTAAAAATTATAATAATTGAATATTAATAAAGTACTCCTTGAGACGAATCAAACAAGATCCCACATGACTATCTTTTTTCTTATATATTGAGAAAAATCTAAAAGATAATATCTTGTTATCATATCAGTTCAGATCAGATCAGATCAGATCAGAAAAAATAAGTTCAGATCAGATCAGATAAGTTCAGATCAGAAAATTTCAGGTGAACTAAACATAGCCTAAGAATCTTTATCTTTCCGGATAATATACTGGTGAAGACATTCTAGTTTGAAATTTCTATCATTTTCATCTGTCGGTTACTCAGTTGTCAACTTACGCCAATGGCTTTGACATGAAAGAGAAGAAATATTTATAAAAAGCAAGACGGTATGAAGAAATGTCTGCATTGAAGTGAAAATACCTTCTTGAATTAGTCTTAGATGAGAATTTGTTGTGTTCTTATTTGCTAGATAAGACGAGACATTTATCATAATACCTCTTTCTCATATGCCCACCTCTATGTTAGAAAAGAGTCATCTACTAACCCTTGTCCCCTTGGACATTGACCTATCCTTTTGAGATCCCAAAGTACATATATTTCATAGTATTTTCTTTGTTTATTTCGCTTTCATTATGATATTGTTATTTTCAACTTTGGTTTCAAAAATTTATGTGTAATTGTATGGTCAATTTCGGGTCGTGCAAATTGTTCTAATTCTTGCTTGTATGATTAGGATGTCAAAGGCTTGAAGAAATCCAAACTCCATATAAATATGTGTGATGTTAATCTTTAAACAACCACAAGATGCAACTCATTCAGCATTTTGCAGCATAATCAAAACAACATTTAAGCATTCTCCCATACATAGAAAAGAACACGAGTTCTCTATGGGGCGAGGGGAGTTGAATTTAGAAAAAAATGCATTTATGAATACTGGATCAGTTTTAAATAATCAACCAAGAAAGAACACACAATTCACTAACCAACAAGCAAAGAGCAAACAAATTCCAAGCTAAACATGATTCCGCCAAAACAAGACAAAAAAATAGCTAAGTAGGCTAACACAAGAGATACAAGTAGAGGATTACCAGGGGCTGCCTCGCAAACTAATTAAGGTTCATACATTGCTAATGCTAGAAACATCGAATCATCAAAACCAAAAACAAGCAATCATAAT
The DNA here is from genome assembly GCF_026745355.1 of Beta vulgaris subsp. vulgaris. NCBI lineage: Eukaryota > Viridiplantae > Streptophyta > Magnoliopsida > Caryophyllales > Amaranthaceae > Beta > Beta vulgaris. Next base: position 44,607,091 of record NC_079207.1, on the reverse strand, counting down.
TACATAATTATCACACCACTCATACAAAAAAAGAGAAATAAAAAAAAAGGAAGTCATACTTGATCGCAGGAAAAACTTCTCAAACATCATATTTATTTCTAAGATCACCCTGCAACAAAAGCCACATAAATTCCCAAATTCACAAAAGTATGAACCAGAATTTGCAGAAAACGAACCAAAATCAAAAACCCATAAAGTTCATTGAATGAAATTACCAAATGAAATTCGTGGAATAATCAATGTGTGGCCTTGAAAATATATCAATTCCTACAAAAAAGGAGAAGCACACAAAAAGGGAATAGAATTCCTTTAACCAAATCCAGCTTGATTAAAATACGATGAAAACATTCGAATCGAACAACCAACTATAGTAGAATTTAAGACAAAAAGGGGAAAATAATTGAAATGAAACACTTGAAAACGATAAAGAGGAAACGAGATCCCCGAAAAAACGGAGAAAATGAAGATAATAGGAGATATAATTTGATGATAATGTTAGAAATGAAGAGAAGGAGAGAGTATGCACCAGAATTTGCAGAAAATGAACCAGAATCGAAAACCCATAAACCCATAAGTCGCAAAGGAGAAAGAATTAACCTTGGATGTTTCGTGTGGCTCGGATGGATGAGCAATCAAGGGTAGGTAAACCCTAAGTCATCACCGAAATTTCGTTGTCGGAGATGTCATGCTGGCTACCGTATTCTTAATCGGACTGAGAGAGAGATGAAAGCGATCAAAGAATATGAGGAAGCTGAGGAATCGTCATTTTTGTCTAACAATTCAAGCTCAACATGAATGAATTTGTGGTAGAAGCTGGTAGAAGCGATGAAAGGTGAAGGAAGTTACAGGGGCAGTCTAGGATTTCACTGAATTTTAAATAGAGGAAAGAGTGAGAGACGTGAAGAAGGGGAAGCACGCGATGTGAGGATGAGGTGAGGGAGAAGCGGGAGTATCACGTGAAGGGTGCGTGAGGTTAGAACTCAGCCAAGTCATGTGAGCAGCACGTGGTAGCGAAATGAATAGTGAATTTCAAGCTTTTGTCACCCATAACTCTATTGAAATGAATATTGTTGGCAATTCCAACTTTTAAAAGATCTAAGATTATATATACTTCATTAGCTAAAATGTATCTTCTTAAACCATATTCCAAATACCAAATGAAAATAGGAACCCGAGTGCTTACAAGACAAGTGAGAAATAAATGAGAGTATAGAAAAGCATATCAGAACACACTAGAGATATTTGGGCCTTGTTTACAAATCTCAAAATTGAAAATAGAAAGATCTTCATATTATAGACACAAATCTCTATTTGTAATTAGATTAATCTAGATCAAAGTTCATGTTGGCTTCCCAGCAAAGTAAAATCTATCTTTAAGACCAATTTTTTTTTATTAAACTAGGTAATGTTAAATGTTTCCAATGTTGAGTGTGGAAAGGAAAGAAAAAATGGTCGACCCAAATTAAAAAAGTTTGCGCGCTTCTCTCCTCTTTGGTTTTCTCTCTGCGTTACTCCTACGCAGGCAGCCATGGCAAGGAAGTCCAAGGTAAAACAGAAGGCAACTCAGGCAAACTTAACAAAGGAGAAAGGGAAGGGTCCATTGGATTCTCAAGCCAAAAAAGTTAGACTAGTTGATGAAGTGATGGGTATTGAAGAACTGGATATCGAAGATGATTGTTGAACCCTAGTTTTGATAATGACAACGAAACAAAGGAACAAACTAAGTAGTGAACTAATGAATTATTTAAGTGTATGGTGTCTAAGGTATCAATGCAAGGAACTGGGAGAATATGAAGTCAATGAAGAAGTCAAGAGAGGATTTCAAAGGCTAAGTAAAGAAGTTTCTATGTTGATACTGGAGCAAGCATTGGATCAAGAATAATAGAAGCTAGGCGTTTTTTTTCTAGTTCCAATGTAAAGGAACAAAGAAAGAATGGTAAGGAACTGTGGCAGAATATTTGAGAATGAAGCGTTTGTTCCTCTGTAAGGAACAAACTCAGTGGCACTTAACAAATATGTTAAAGGAACTGAACTAATATAAGGAACTAGACTTAGGCGTGTACTTAGTATAACGATTAAAAGATAATGGAGTAAGTCATGCCTAGATTATAGGAAATTAGGAAAAGATCCAAGGAACAATGAATACCACCGAGAAACTTGAAGAAGGTTATTCCACTCAAAGGCCTCCTATGTTCAATGGGAAGTACTACAACTATTGGAAGAACCGCATGGAGATATTCATCAAGGCTGAAAACTATCAGGTATGGAGAGTCATTGAAGTTGGTGATTTCGAAGTCACAACTACAAATGACAAAAATGAGGTAACTCTTAAACCCCTCTCTGATTATGACAAATCTGATTTTGAAAAAATGGAAGTAAATGCCATGGCTATTAAATATTGCATTGTGGACTTGGACCCCATGAACATAATAGGATCATGGGATGCAAATCCGCAAAGCAAATATGGGATTTACTAGAAGTAACCCACGAAGGAACTAATGAAGTTAAAAGATCGAAAATTGATTTACTTATGAATCAATATGAACTGTTCTGCATGAAATCCAAAGAAAGCATCCGAGACATGTTTACTCGTTTTACTAACATTATAAATGAGTTGGTTTCTCTTGGAAAGTTTATTTCATCTGAGGAACAGGTTCGAAAGGTTCTTAGGAGTCTTCCTAAGGACAGATGGATGGCTAAAGTCACTGCTCTTCAAGAAACAAAAGACTTCACTAAGTTCAACTTAGAACAGCTGGCAGGGTCACTTATGACTCATGAGCTTCACCTTGATACTGAATATGGTGAAAGCTCCAAATCAAAATCAATTGCTCTCAAAGCAGATGATGAAGATGATTCGGACTCTGAAGAAGAAGAAGCAGCCCTCATGGTTCGAAAATTTCGAAAGATGTACAGGAACATGAAGAATGGAAACTTCAAAGGTAAAACTAAGAAATTTTCTAACAAAGCTGCTTGTCATAAATGTGGAAGTACAGATCACTTCATCAAAGAATGTCCTCTTTGGGAAAACGACAAAACCAAAGAAAGGAACAAGGAACGCTTTGCTGAAAGGAACAAAGAATCAAAAGCACCTTTCTCTAAGGCAAATGTGCGCAAAGCTATGATAGCTGCTTGGGGAGATTCAGAGACGGAAGAAGAAGAGGAACAACCAACTGAAGAAACAGCAAACCTTTGCCTCATGGCAAACACTGACGAAAAAGAAGATGAAGAAAAAATTGAGGTAAGTCAACATGGACTTGAGTCAGAACTAGATGGTAAAACTAGGACTGAAATATATGATCTTCTTTATGATGCAATTCTTGAATGTAGAGATGAACGTGAAAAACGTGAACAAACGGAACAAGCCTTAAAGGTTTGCAAGGAACACATAGAATGGCTTAAGAAAATGAGAACTGATGTCGAAACTAGATTTTTTGTTTTTTGATAAAAACTTAAAAATCAAAGAATGTTATGAGAGTTTGAAAAATGAAAATTATCTAATTAATTTAGAGATTTCACACTTGAAGGAATTTGTCCCTGTTCTGAGTTCCTTTGATATAAGATCAACCCCTTTGAAAGGATACAGATCTGAGATTGAAAAAATAAATAAAGAGAAAAATATTTTAAAGGAACAGATCTGTAATCTTAAAAAGGAACTGGTTGTCGCAAGGAACAGAGGCAAAATCATGAAAGTTCCTAAGTGGATTGAGAAACCACAGACCAAAAGGAAGGAAGGTCTTGGTTTTGAAAACTACAAGAAAAGGAACAAGACAAAGAAATATGTTGATCTACCTAGTGATAAGTTCTGTATGTATTGTGGCAAGGTAGGTCATTACATAAATCAATGTCAACTAAAATCTGAGATGATTGGGAAAAATGTGACAATAAGTAAGAAAAAATGGGTTGTCAAAACAAATCCTAGTCAAGAACAGGAACCCACGAAAGATGGGGTTCCTTCAACTAACAACTAGTTGATTTTTGCAGGTTGGAGTGAGGGGGAACAACACTTGGTATCTCGATAGTGGTTGTTCCAAGCACATGACAGGAGACAAAACGAAGTTTCTCTCACTCACAACCTATGAAGGTGGCAGTGTAACATTTGGTGATAATAAGAAAGGTAACATTGTTGCTATGGGTAAGGTCGGTAAGTCACCATTACACTCCATTGAAAATGTATTTTTAGTTGAAGGTCTAAAACATAATCTATTAAGCATTTCTCAATTCTGTGACAAAGGAAATACTGTAAAATTTGATAAGAAAAAATGCTTAATCATCAACATTAAAACTAAGAAGGTTATGTGGAAGGAACAAGGAAAGGGAACACATACATTGTGGATCTAGACCTTGTTCCTCAAATCAATTTAACTTGTCTTAGTGTTATTGAAGATGATTCACTTCTATGGCACAAGCGTCTAGGACATGCTAGCTTTTCATTACTTGAGAAACTTAGATCAAAAGACCTTGTTTTAGGATTACCATCATAAAATTTCATATTGATCAAGTTTGTGATGCATGTGCACGAGGTAAACAAGTAAGATCCTCTTTCAAATCTAAAACGATTGTAAGTACCACTAAACCATTAGAGTTAATTCATATGGACTTATGTGGACCCATGAGAATTCAAAGCAGAAGTGGAAAGAGGTATGTACTTGTGATTGTAGATGACTACTCTAGGTACACTTGGGTTATTTTTCTCTCTAGTAAAGATGAAACTTATGATGAGTTCCTTGTCTTTGCTAAAAGAGTTCAAAACCTAAGTGGACATAAAATAATGCACATTAGATCAGATCATGGCAAGGAATTCGAAAATTATAAATTTGATGACCTAAGCAGAGATAATGGCCTAGATCATAATTTTTCTGCCCCTAGAACACCACAACAAAATGGTGTTGTAGAAAGGAAAAATAGAACTTTGGAGGAAATGTCTAGAACCATGTTAATTGCTAGTGAACTTCCAAGGAACTTTTGGGCTGAAGCTGTTAATACTGCTTGTCACATAATTAATCGTGCCATGATGAGACCTATCATTAATAAAACTCCTTATGAACTTTACTTTGGAAAGAAACCAAATCATCACCTATTTTAGAACATTTGGATGCAAATGTTATGTGCATAATAATGGAAAAGATAATCTTGGAAAATTTGATGCAAGGAGTGATGAAGCAACATTTTTAGGATACTCCTCACATAGTAAAGCTTATAGAGTATATAACAAAGAACTATGTGTGTTGAAGAAAGCATTCATGTAATCTTTGATGAATCTGACAAACATAATCCAAGCATACAGGTTGATGACTATGAGATAGGGTTAGCGCAAACCTAGTCAAGGAACACAGATTCACAAGAAGAAGAAGAAGTGAAAGAGGAAAGGAACGAGGAATTCGAAAATAATGAGAATCAATGATATTCCTGTTCCTCAAGGAGGAGAAGATGCTCCTGTTCCTCAATATGAAGGAACTGAGTCCACCGAGGCTAACAGAGGAACAACTGAGCAGAGTTCCTCATCCACTCAAGGAACTCATGAGGAACAACATGTTCCTATAAGAGAGTTTCAACCAAAACCTTGGAGATTACAAAAGTCACATCCTGTGGAACTCTAATCAGCGACATATCCAAAGGTACGCAAACTAGATCTCAGTTAAGGAACTTTTGTGCATTTCATGCGTTCCTATCAATGATGGAACCAAGAAATCATGAAGAAGCCTTAACTGACTCTGATTGGATTATTGCAATGCAAGCTGAATTAAATGAGTTTGAAAGAAACAAGGTATGGCATCTAGTTCCTTCATCTAAACAACAAAAAGTAATTGGCTTAAAATGGGTGTTTAGAAACAAACTAGATGAATATGGAACCATTGTAAGAAACAAAGCTAGACTTGTAGTAAAAGGTTATAACCAACAAGAAGGAATTGATTATGAAGAAACCTTTGCTCCTGTAGCTAGATTAGAAGCCATTAGAATCTTAATTGCATTTGCTGCTTACATGGGATTCAAATTATATCAAATGGATGTTAAGTGTGCATTTTTAAATGGCTATCTAAACGAAGATGTATATGTTGAACAACCCCCTGGTTTCGAAAATAAAAATCTCCCAAATCATGTCTACAAGCTTGATAAAGCTCTTTATGGGTTAAAACAAGCACCTAGATCATGGTATGAGAGATTATCTAAGTTCCTTTTAGAAAACAACTTTAAAAGAGGAAAGGTTGATAAAACCTTGTTCCTAAAATCTAAAGGAACTGATATTTTGCTTGTTCAAATATATGTTGATGACATCATATTCGGAGCTACTAATGAAACATTGTGCAAAGAATTCTCAAGTCTCATGAGCAATGAATTTGAAATGAGTATGATGGGTGAGTTAAATTTCTTTCTTGGACTACAAATCAAACAAACTGAAAAAGGTATAATTGTTCACCAACAAAAATACATAAAGGAACTATTAAAGAAATATGGCCTCGAAAATTCAAAGATAAATCACACTCCTATGGGAACTTCAACTAGATTAGATGAAGACTCCATAGGAACAAGTGTTGATCAAACAAAATATAGAGGAATGATTGGTTCACTTTTGTATCTAACTGCTAGTCGTCCAGACATAGCTTTCAGTGTTGGTTTGTGTGCTAGATTTCAAGCAAATCCAAAGGAGTCTCACCTCACTGCTGTGAAGAGAATTCTTAGATACCTTAAAGGAACAGATGATCTTGGACTCTACTATCCAAGAAGTGATACATTCGAACTAAAAGGATATGCAGATGCAGATTATGCTGGAGATCTTGTAATAGGAAAAGCACCTCAGGTATGGCACAATTCCTTGGTCATAGTTTAGTTTCTTGGAGTACCAAGAAACAAAACACAGTTGCTTTATCCACTGCTGAAGCAGAATATGTAGCTGCTGCTGCATGTTGCTCTCAAATGCTTTGGATAAAACAACAACTTAGTGACTATGGAATAAACTTTGAATGTGTTCCTATTTATTGTGACAATACAAGTGCTATAAGTATATCTAAAGATCCAGTGCATCATTCTAGAGTAAAGCATATACATATTAGACATCACTTTTTAAGAGAAAATGTTGAAAAAGGTTTGATAAACTTGAGTTTTGTCAAACTGATTATCAGATTGCTGATATCCTAACTAAGCCTTTGCAAAGAGATAGATATGAAAAATTAAGGCTTGAGTTAGGCTTAATAAAAATTAAGTGATTGTTCCTATGTCAATTCCCCCATGTTTGAATCAATTTGAGTGACTTTGTGTGCTAAAAATAATTGTGTTTAATTGCCTAAGACCATTGCAAATTGGAATGTTGCAAAACATAACCATGAAGTCAAAGAAACTAAACAACTCACAAATGTCACATAATACTCCCCTTACTGTTCCTAAGGTCAAGAAACATGCATAGTATGAAGGATATTGATATGTAGCATTAGTTGTTCCTATAGCACAAGTTCCTTAGCATTTATTTTCTTTCAAAAATTAAAATTCATAAAAATCCGAAAAATCCGATAAAATCCAAAAATTAAGGGGAACCAGTTTAATTAAATCTTGGTTCTTTTTATCTTTTCGTTTTCTTCTTTATTTTTATTTTATTTCTTTTGCTTTATTTCTTTCCCGCGTGTCATAATTACTATTACATGCAAAACTTCCTTCTTCAATTCATCTAAGAAACCGTGTTCCTCTCAAACGCTTCATCTTCACCAAATCCGAAACCTCATCACACCCTTTGATACTCCATAAAAACCTCCAAACCTTCATAAATCATGGCAAAAACTTCAAGAAACTCACCTTTTCCAACACCAAAAACAACCGACACTTCAAAAATGGAAATTTCTTCATCTCCAACTAAAACCCTTGAAACCGACATAATTCAAGAAAACCCCATAGAGGAACAGCAATTAGAATCTCCTAGAAGGAGCATGAGAAGAAGAAAATTGATTGGGGAAGACGATGAAGAAGAAACCCCGGAACAATCTCAGGGGGAAGAAGAAGAAACTGCACCTGTTCCTTCCAAAGGAACTGTTTCTTCGTCTTCCAAGAAAAGGGTCGAACGAAGTGAATCTAGGTATGTCTTGGGCTTTTGCGTCGATTTAGAATGGGCAATAAAATTGAATTTCTAGAATTAACCTATTCTAAAGGAACAAGGCATGGAATTCTTGTTTGAATTCGCCTTTAATAATGCTCTTGTTCCTCTAGCTATGGATGAGTTTTGTGCAAATTTTGTTAATACTAATGGAACTTGCACAACTGAAGTTAGAGGCAAGAAAATAAGGTTTAATCAAGCAACTTTAAGCAAAGTATGGGAAGTTCCTTGCAAAGGAACTGATTTGTATTTTAAAAGGAAAGGAACTGTTTCCTTTCCGAATTTTCCTCAAGAAAAATCTTAGAATATTTTGGAGGAACAGCTGGCCAAAACAAACTTAACCATAACTACTCTCTCCCCTTCACAAAGTATGTTTTAACTTGGTTTGGAGAGCACTCATTCCTCGAACTGAAAAGAGGAATGAAGTGGGTCTCTTGGATATGTGTTACATGTTTTGCTTGGACCAACACATACAAATTAATTTCCCTTCCCTCTTCATTCAACACTTAACCCATTGCATTGAAAATCATTGTGTTATTGGCTACGGGGCCTTGATAACTTCCTTACTTCATCATTTTGAAGTAAGACTTACTGGTTGGACCACCATAGGGGTGGTGATGAAAAAGTTGGAGGATGTGGTTGAAGAAGAAGTTGTCGAGGAACACCATTCCCCTTCCCTTTCTTAGTTTCTTTAATTGTTGTTTTGTTGTTCCTGTTTCTCTCATCAAGGAACACAACTTTTGTTTCTTCCTTTTTCTTTTCTTTCTTTGTTTAGTTATGGAACAAGTGCTATATAATCAATGACTTTTGCTATATTGTCTATGTTTCTAAATGCTTTGCATAATTTCTTCCTTGGAATGGCTAGTATTATGTGATTGATGTTTGAGCTAGTTTACTCTTTGATTTTCTAACCTTAACCACTAATGGTGCTTGCCTAATGGTCTTAAGGTGTTAAATCAATTCATCAATTCATGCAGAGTCTATTCTTTTTGAGGATGACAAAGGGGGAAAAGGATTTAAGGAACAAACTATACATAAACTTAAAAAAAAATGAAAAATCGAAAAAAAATTAAAAATTGGATAAGGTAAATGAAAAATCAAAAATAGGTTAAGATAACTGAAAAATCAAACTTCAGTTACTCACATAATTGTGTTTTATTTTCATTTTCTTCTTTATGTTTTTATTTTCATTCACTTATATTATTTGTTATTTTCCTTAGTTTGTACCTTTGTTGACAGCATCAAAAAGGGGGAAATTGTTGAACCCTAGTTTTGATAATGACAAAGAAACAAAGGAACAAACTAAGTAGTGAACTAATGAATTATTTAAGTGTATGGTGTTTAAGGTATCAATGCAAGGAACTGGGAGAATACGAAGTCAATGAAGAAGTCAAGAGAGGATTTCAAAGGCTAAGTAAAGAAGTTTCTATGTTGATACTGGAGCAAGCATTGGATCAAGAATAATAGAAGCTAGGCGTTTTATTTTCTAGTTCCAATGTAAAGGAACAAAGAAAGAATGGTAAGGAACTGTGGCAGAATTTTTGAGAATGAAGCGTTTGTTCCTCTGTAAGGAACAAACTCAGTGGCACTTAGCAAATATGTTAAAGGAACTGAACTAATATAAGGAACTAGACTTAGGCGTGTACTTAGTATAACGATTAAAAGATAATGGAGTAAGTCATGCCTAGATTATAGGAAATTAGTTATTTCTAATTTCAAATGATAAAATCAGTTTTAAAAAGAAAATCTGTTTTGGAAAAGATTTTATTTTTCGGAAAATAAGAAAATAAATATCCGGTTGTTAGAAAGATTTTATTTCAAAGATATTATTTCTTAAAGATTAGAAATTTAGATTTAAAGATAAAAAGAGTTTATAAAAACTGATTTTCGGATAATGTTGAAGGAACTCCTATTATCTAGGAGTAATGGCTGCATTTTATCCACGTTCATTTATAGTTCATGGGATCATGGGACATGATGTGAAACGTGTTCCTTAGGGGAAGGAACATCATGGGTAAATGGATTAAAACGTGTACTCTAACATCAATTCCACGTTCTTCATGATTAACACTATAAATATAGAAGTCTAGATAAGTTCCAAATTGTGTCTGACTAAGTAATTAAGTGAGTTTAACTTATTAAGTGTCAGTGCCTTCATTCTCTCATAATAGCCATTTGTTCTTTGCCTTCTTACTCTAATTCCACTAAGCTTATTTCGATCAATTGTATTTTGGTTTTTGGGTAAGGGAACTTTGAGTGAAGTTCTGTAAGAGAAAGGCTTTGAGTGAAGCTTGTATGTGTGAGAAAACTTCGAGTGAAGTTGAGAGGAACTGCTGTTAAGGGAACAGTGGTTCAGGAACTTGAGTTTAGGAACTCAAGGTAGGGCTCGAGTTAGAGTTAGGTTGTAACAGAGTTGTTTGGCCTAATTAGTGAGAGTGTTGAGTTTAAAATCCCTAGTGGTCGAGGTGTTTCTTCTTGTTGGGCCCAAGAAGTTTTTCCTCGTAAAAATCCCTTGTGTTCCTTTAGCTTGTTTATTCGTTTAAGTTTTAATTTCCGCAAAAAGTTACGTTTATTTCTACACCTACAATTCACCCCCCCTCTTGTAGTGTTCCTAGGGAAATAACAATGATGAAGTGGAGGAGGTTATGGAGGAAATTTTATCTCCGAAATCCTCTTTGCAAGCATTACAGCAACAATCGATGGTAAGGAATAACTTCTCTGATTGGTTAGAGTCCATTAAGAAGTCTGGAGAGAAGATTGAATCGACCCGGAATCGTCGTTTTGAAGGTAAAACTGATCCTGTTCCAATCTTATTCTCTCCTGAAACTGAAAATGTTAATGTTGTGAAAATAGAAATGGATGATATCCAACAGGAGATTGAGTATTGGAACTCAGCTATATATTGCTTTGTAGTTGGTGCTAATCCCCCTGTTCATGTAATGGATGGTTTTTTTCGGAGAATATGGAGAAATATGGGAATAGATAAGATAGCAATGGCAAAGAAAGGAGTATATGTAGTTAGGTTTACTACAATCGAGAAGAGAGATCAGATTCTTGCAGGGAATGTCCCATTCTTTGATAAGAAACCTCTGGTAGTGAAACCATGGAATGCTGATGTAGAAATGTGTAAGGAAGATGTTACAGTGTTGCCTATCTGGGTTCAGTTGCAACTAGACTTTAAATATTGGGGGGCATCATGCCTGGAGAAGATTGTACGCCCAATAGGGAAGCTAGTTAATCTGGATCAAGCTACAAAGGAAAGAGAAAAACTGATGTATGTTAGAGTAATGTTAGAAGTGACAACTGGTCAGGAATTCCCTGGGAGAGTTCATTTCATCAATGAAAAAAATCAAACGATGGAGGTGCCTATTCATTATGAATGGAAACCAACTTTTTGTGAAGCTTGTAAGATGATGGGACATGAGGCTAACCAGTGCACCAGGCCGCTGGTTAAACAAGTTTGGAGGAAAAAGCTGGATACTGCAGAGGAAGGAGAGAATGGAGCCAAAGGTGAATTACCTAGGCAACAAGAGTTTCAGCAAGCTAAAAAATCTGTTAGAAGAAGCTTAGCTAGAAAGGAAGGAGCTGAAACTAGTAACTCATTTACAATCCTAGAAGCTGTGAATGAAGATAGTAATGAGGAGGAAATGATGCAGACAGTAAATGAGTAACATAGAAAAGGAAAGGAAAAAGATAAAGGAAAAGCAGTGTTGGTGGGTCAAGTAGAATGTGACTTAGGGGGAATACTAGGAGGTGGAAGACCTCCTGGAGAGAATGGATAAGATCTTAATATGGAATGTCAGGGGCCTCAACAACCAGCAGAAGAAAAAAGGATGTTAAGGTTATGCTTAATAACCAAAATGCAGGTTTGGTTGGGCTTCTGGAAACGAAGGTAAAAGCTCACAATATGGGTGAGGTTTACCTTAGCTTGTTTAAAGGTTGGTGTTTCACTACAAACTCGATCAGCCTTTCATAAAGGTGGCAGAATTGTTTTGGCCTGGAATCCTAGTAGCTTTCAGATTACTATTCTCCAGTGCACTAGTCAATTGATACATTGTATGGTAAAGCCTGTGGGTAGTCAATACAGCTTTCAGTGTACTATTGTTTATGCGAGTAATGATACAAAAGAAAGAGAAATGGTGTGGCAGGAGTTAGAGAATATGGTTACTAGTATTCACATACCATGGATTGTTGCTGGAGACTATAATTGTATTCTTAACCCTGATGAGAGAATAGGGGTAAGTGTAAGACAACAAGAGCTTGAGAGGCTCCAAAAGTGTGTCAGTAGATGCCAGCTACATGACATGGCTAGTACTGGGAGTAGATTCACTTGGAATAACAAGCAACATGGTGAAAGTCGTGTGTTCTGCAAACTGGATAGAGCTATGGTGAATAAAAAATGGACTGAGAGTTACCCATCAGCTGTAACTCACTTCCTTCCAGAAGGGCAATTTGATCATGGTCCTATTGTGATAATGGTATACCCTTCGCTGGTAATTGGGAAGCACCCATTTAAATATTTTAAAATGTGGAGTTCTGCACCTAATAACTTTTCTGAGTTGGTGAGAAGGAATTGGGGAGCTGGAGTTCAAGGGACTTTAATGTTCAAAGTGGTTCAGAAATTGAAGATGCTTAAACAAGATCTGAAGAAACTAAATGATGATGGTTTCTCCGATATTCAATGCCAAGATAGGGCTGCTTACCTGAAGATGATAGCATGTCAAGAAGAATTACAAAGGAGGCCTCAGGATCTAGAAGCAAGGAATGATGAACTGCAAGCATGCTTGAGCTACAGGAGAATACATAACAGTTATCAAACATTTCTAGCTCAAAAAGCAAAAATGCAATGTGCAAGGATGGGGATGAAAACACAACATTATTTCATCAATCCATCAAGGCTAGGAAGCTGAAGAATATTGTGTATGATATTCATGATATAAATGGGCAGTGGCAAGAACAGTTACAGGAAGTCAATCAGGCCTTCCTGACATACTATCAACAGTTGTTAGGCTCTAAGATGGAGCATAGAACACAGGTGAAGAGAATGGTGATGGAAAAGGGGCCAGTATTGTCAAGGGATCATATACAAGTATTAGAAAGAGCCTACACAGCCCAAGAGGTTAAGGAGGCATTATTTTCCATTTCAGGAGATAAGAGTCCAGGTCCAGATGGATATGGGACTCACTTCTTTCTAGATTCATGGGAAATAGTTGGAGATGAGGTCACACAGGCCATCCTTGATGTGTTTCAAAATGGTAAACTCTTAACTGAACTGAATGCTACTGTCTTAACTCTCATTCCTAAGGTGAATTGTCCTAGTTCAGTAACTAAGTTCAGACCTATAGCATGCTGTAACACAATGTACAAATGTATTACAAAGATGGTTTGCAACAGGTTAAGTATGATCTTACCTGATATCATAGCTGAGAACCAGGGGGCCTTTGTAAAAGATAGATACATTGCTTACAACATTATGGTATGTCAGGATCTAGTGAGACACTATGGTAGAAAGAATGTTAAACCTAGTTGTATCATGAAACTAGATTTGAAGAAAGCATATGACACTATAGAATGGGACTTTTTAGAAGAAATGCTTTCTGCTTTGATGTTCCCTGAGAAATGTAGGAAGTTAATTATGACTTGTGTCAGGACCCCAAAGTTCTCTTTAAAGGTGAATGGAGGTCTTCATGGGTACTTTAGCTCCAAGAGAGGTCTGAGACAGGGGGATCCTATCTCACCTCTTTTGTTTGTGATATGTATGGAATACCTCACAAGGATTATGAGATGTGTGGAAGATCATCCCTCTTTCAACTTTCATCCCAGATGTAAGCAAAGTCAGCTCACTCATATGGCTTTTGCTGATGATATCATACTATGTTGTGCTGGAGAACTCCATGCAATTTACACCATGCTCAAGGCTTTTAAGCTTTTCTCAATAACTTCAGGGTTGCAGATCAGTGAAGCAAAATCAAATTTTTACACAGCTGGGGTGAAGCAAGAGATTGTTCAAAGAGTAAAAGAAGTTTCAGGGTTTGCTCATAGTAATCTTCCCTTCAAGTACCTTAGTTTACCAGTATGTGCAAGGAAGATTAAGGTTGCAGAGTGCACTGGAATCATTGATAAGATGTGCTCCAGGATTAAAGTTTGGAGCAGTAGGAATATGTCCTACATGGCAAGAGTTACTTTGATTAACTCAGTTCTAATAAGTATCCACCAGTACTGGGCACAATTGTTCATCATTCCCCAATCTATCCTGTATGAGATAGAAAGGATTTGCAGGGCTTTTCTATGGACAGGTGAATATAATAGTAACAAAGCTGGTAATATGGCTTGGGAGAGAGTTTGTTCTCCAAAACAAGCAGGGGGCTTGGGCATCAGACAGATAAGGCTTTGGAATAGGGCAGCTATCGCTAAATATGTGTGGGCAATCTCTACAAAGCAGGACAATCTATGGGTTAAGTGGGTTCATGAGGTGTACATCAAGGATACTCAATAGTGGGAGTATGAACCTCCTGTAGACTGTTGTCGTTGGTATTGGAAACAAATTTGTAAAGCAAAGAATACCTTGAAGCTGCATTATAGTGAACATGATTTGAAGAATATGCAGAAGTACAAGGTGCAGGATGTCTATAAGAAACTGAGAGGTGAACATAATGTGATTCATTGGGACAAGCTTGTATGGAACAGATTGACAGTTCCTAAACACAAAGTAATTAGCTGGTTGGTGATGAATGGAAGACTTAGAACAAATGATGTTCTAGTCAAGATAGGAGTGGTGGATTCAAATCAGTGCAGCTTGTGTGAGACTGGAGTTGAATCACATGACCACCTATTTTTCCAATTCAATAAAGTGCTTGGAAATGGTGAAGAATTGGCTGAGGGTATCTGCTGTCCATAACACATATCAGAGACAGATGATTTACATTCAAAGAAGTCGAAGATCAGGGGTCCAAAAGAAGTTCATGGCTGCTGTGTTCAGTGGTCTGGTGTATCACATATGGTGGGTAAGGAATGAAGCTGTTTGGAATCAGGTTGTCTGGAGGCCAGAAGTAGTTTTCAAGAGATTGAAGCAACTACTTCAGCAAAGAATTAAAATGGTTCTATCAAAGAAGCTTAGTGACAGGGATCAAAGTTGGATTAATAGCAAGTTGGAAATTGTATAGTTTCTGATCTGTTCTCAGAATTCCAGTTAATGAAGGGGCCAACCTAGTTGGGCTGTTTTATTGCTGGAATTGCTGTTTAGGTTGTAAATCATTTTTGGTGTTATTATACTTCTCTTACTTAGCGAAAAAAAAATGTTTCCAATGTTATAGCATAAAAATAAAAACGGGAGTGGAGTTCAATGACCACAAGAATGTCAACCATAAATAGCTGCTTGAATAAACCCCAAAATAGAATCAAACTTATTTCCACATACCAGACAATAGAAAAAAGGAGCTAACTTTCAAACAGATACCGTAACTTACGTAACCTTAGGCAGTCCTATGTTGCACTTCTTCCACAGTATCTTTTATGTCTGGTTTAAATGGCAACGAAAATGAAAAATAATATTAAATTTTTTTTTTGTTGGTGTTAAGCAAAGTGAGCAGGAAATGTATTCTCGTTGATAGCACTTTCCAGCCACAAAATCTGACAGGATTTACATAAAGACCTGTGTTTCTAAACTCACAAGAGTGCTAAATTTCTCACTTTCACATGATAAAGATAACTAATCTAAATATGCACTTTGTAGCCTCATTAATTTCTTAGGGAGTAGTTTTCAGCTTTCTTAAAATATGTAGTTAACATGGTTGCTCCGGCATGCAGAAAAAATTCTTTATAGGTAACTCACCATGAGGTGAGAAACTTCTATCCTATAACTTGGTGACTCAGCTAATTTGTGGCAGGTACATATTAGAAAATTTCTAAACAGTAATATTATTGCATAAAGGTAAAAGCTATTACATTAAGGTGGCAATTCTTTTCAACTTATTGTTGTTGTATGTTTCATTTGAGATATAGTGCAGGGACTTGGACGGCTAGCATCACCTATATGAATTTTCCGGATTTTGAAATCTATAGTAATCTATTAAATCCGTTAAATCCATATGAGAATATAGTGAGAGCATTTAACGATATCGGATCATATAAGGTTAAAATAGAAATTATAAAGCCTTTAATAGAATTGAAGACCATTAGTGAAAGTACAATGTTTAAAATAGTTGAACCTAAAAAAATTATAGAACCTTAATTGCTCTGTCCTATCAACATGCAGCTAAGCATGTAACTATAATATGCAGAAGTCAAACCCACAACATACTCACTTTTGATAAGTAGAGCCAACAACTTCAAGCCCTGCTATATCAGCCAGTTGCTCCGATTCTTTTAGAGACTCCTCTATTCCAAAAGAGTTCACTCTAACACTCTTTTGCTCTACACCCACAAGATAAGTTCTTTCCGCAAGAACCTGAAAATACAATTTTGAGAGCATGAGAAAAGTCCCCAAATGTGGTTTGTTGTATATTGAATTATACATAGCAGAGATAGAGTCCAAGCCTAATCGGAAGCTAGTTTAACATAATATATATACCAAACATGAATAGGTGTATATCTTTACATAATATATATTACCAAAGTAAATATCCGACATTTACTTTTGTAATATCAACAATGTTAAGCTAGTCGGCTTTTTCTCCGAGATCCTCAAGCAATAGCACATGGTGCGACAAGAGATTTTGCCAAAGAATCGCAAATTTCTATTTCTGCATGGTTAAGATCCACATCAAGTCATCAACCAGACCGCCACTCTATCCAAAAGCCTTGTAAATATTAATTAACATTCCCTCTTCCTTAACAAAAAGCCGTACCACAGCGTTACCCTAATACTCTTACAAAGCTATATTCAGGATGGGTACACGAGAAGCAGCAACTTTTACCAATACAATTTCATATAGGCACTTTAAGCTTTATCTTTTCAACTTCAAAGAGCTTATTATAATTAACCCATCATTTGGAAATAACTTATCATCAATCCCTCTCCGACCCCCACCCCCTAGATTTCATCAAGAATTCTGCAAAATTTAAGCCTTATCTTTTCAACTTCAAGAGCTTATTATAATTAACCCATCATTTGGAAATAACTTATCATCAATCCCTCTCCCACCCCCACCCCCACCCCCACCCCTAGATTTCATCAAGAATTCTGCAAACTTCAATTTTTTCGCAGATCAAACACACCTTCAAAAGAAAACCAAGACTCGAACCCACGAACCCCAAACCATGAAATCCAAAAAAAAAAATGATAGACTTCAAAAAGTAAAAATATTAAAATCAAAAACCCTAGCTTAAACATAGAACTTCAACACCAACAACAGATTAAACATAGACGGAAATCCCAAACTACTAAAAATTTAGAGAAAAAAAAGCAAAATTTGAGAAACTCGAGTAAATCAAACCTAATTGAAAAAAAAGCAAACAACATCATCTGA
The DNA here is from genome assembly GCF_026745355.1 of Beta vulgaris subsp. vulgaris. Taxonomy (NCBI): domain Eukaryota; kingdom Viridiplantae; phylum Streptophyta; class Magnoliopsida; order Caryophyllales; family Amaranthaceae; genus Beta; species Beta vulgaris. The sequence goes on along the minus strand of NC_079207.1, from coordinate 44,589,547 downwards.
CCTCACGAATTGGAAGAAGAGTCGCATTAGTTGTTTTCCTGGGCGATCTTTTCAATCATTGATGAAGCCTTCAATTCTGCCAGCCGTAGCCAAAACCCTAATTTCTCGAGCTTAGATAGAAGATAGATTAGAAGATTAGATTTCTGGGCGATCTTTTCAAGCATTGATGATTGATGAAGCCTTCAATTATGCGTGCTTAGCCATAGCCAAAACCGTACCCTAACTTTTTCGAGCTTAGAAGATAGAAGATTAGAAGATTAGAAGATTAGATGAGAGAGAGAGAGACAAAGAGGAGATAGGAGAGAGGAGAGAGTGGCAGTGAAGAGGAGGGAGGAGAAAAGAATTGGGCGGTTGATATGAGTTGAGAAATGGAGGGTTGAGATTGTCCATTGCAAATGAACAATGAATTTCAACCTTTTATCACCCATAACACTATTGAAGGGAATAGTAAGGGAATTCCTACTTTTAAAATGTCTAAGATATGAAAGACAATGCTCTAGACAATTAGTTTTACTATGTTTGCCCCTCTATTTATTATCGTCTAATTCTTTCCCAATTTCATTGTTTTAAATATTATTTACCTTTCTTTTACTACCTTTAAGGGCACCATTGTTCATGATCTTAAACAAAGATAATGTCACTCTCTTTCTAACTTTCTCTCTCTAAAAATAATATCTCGCAATCTTTTCCCACCTATCCTCTTAACCATGAACAAAAAAACATCCAACTATTTTTTCCTCTCATACCTTTTTACCCCACTCAACTACTTTTCTCTCTCTTACTCTTTACTTTTTTTTTTTTTTTGAAGTATGAAAATGGAAGATATTCATATAAAATAAGCAAAATTCGAGAAAATTTATAAATAGTTGGAAAAAGAATTATCCAAAATATAGCAATTTCAGTTTCTATTTATAGAGCTCGAAAAAATAGAACCATTGATATTTTTTATATTTTTTTTCACTTTGTATTTTTTTAAAAAAATATGATTACTATATTTTAAAACTCGATCATAAAATGAGACTTGGCATCACTAATGTTACAACCTTATTCATCTATTTCTCTCATCTCATCCCAAATATATTTTCAATGATCCGACAATCTTATTTCTACTCATAATTAAAAGCCAAAAAAATAAGATTGTACTCAAAATAATTATTTTCAATCATGAATAATGGTGCTCTATGGGTGCCTAATTTGTTCATTTTACTTTGAGTGCAGGCCTTACCCATCATGGGATCACACCTGCACAGCACAGCAGTAGCCGCTGTTGGCCTTTATTCTGAATTGCAACTTGTTCTTCAATTCAGTTGATAAACAGGCTGAAGATACAGTGCTTTGGATGCTGAAGAAATAGAGTCTTACAGGAATGTGAAAAGAGGAATAATCTTCTTATTCATCTTATTATTATATTAGAGCAAGAAATACGTAATTGTTACATTTGTACAGGAATGTCAAAAAAGAGGAATAATAATCATATGGACTAGCAAGTCACCAAAGCTCTGCTTTATTTCCCATCTGCCACAACCAAAACTTTTTGTGGCTCTATTTCTTGTTCTTGTTCTTGAACAGCAGTTTGTCTTTGTGGCTGTACGTCCGTTTCAGCGGATGCAGGTTCTTCTTCCGTTTTATCTTTCGAGAGTTGCCGATAATATCGCAGTATCACCAAGGAGATGAAAGCTGCATTAACACAATAATAAGATGAATGCCACGGAGATGTTGCAATTAAGCAACTGCAACCATACTTGCAAGTTGCAACAGCATATACACTACACCAGTGCTATTTATATAATTTAAGGAATTGATTTTGCCCGTACTTGAAAGAATCAGCTGAGTTGATCGTCCTACTTATTAGGCAATTTACTCCCCCCCATCTTGAAATATAGTCCCATATACTAGTTTGGAATGCCTTACAAGTTGTCACGTTTCTAAAAGGCAGTACTTTCTGTGTTGATTTGCTTATCATAGAAAAATTATTGAGACAATAATTAGCAGCTGATATCCAGACACGCAGGTTGTTAACAAAAATGCACACGCAGGTTGTTTACAAAAAAACAAATTCATAAAAAATGCTTTAGGCAATCATATGATGCATCACATCTTATTATAGATGTAACCAGTAAGAGGTGATCATGCAAAATCAGTGAGTTACCACAATAAGTAAATATTTCTTTGGGCAATCATATGCTATGATATCACATCTTATTATATATGTTACCATTGATGCAAGTATAATGTAATATCAGTGATTAGGTCACATTGGGCAAAACATTCCGGCAAGGTGCAGGTTGTTTACATTGAATAAACTCAAACACTTGCTTCCACCAAGTATTTTGTGGTAGCACAAAATAGAACTTTCACCTGCAAAAATTCGGGTTTTGAGACTAGACATATTCCAAAAGGCCGTAGCTGCTGATCCAGCTACAATCTTCTTGTGATAACAAGCTCGCCATGCTTCCAACACCCTTGACTTGAATTGCTCAGCTAATGAATCCCAAACAATTCCATCAAATGCTAAACCAATAGTTAACTTAAAAAACATCTAGACTTTTAGGCCAATTTGGTTATACCTTTGCTATCTATTTGAGCAGAATATGAGGAGTATAGTTTTGGGGCAGTAAAGCTGGTAAAAAATCCTGTAGTTTTGTACAAAAATTAACCTAATATCCAAACAAAGCATAATCAATATATAATTTGAAAATGTTTATACCAAGTGCACAAAGTCTCCAAAGGGTTAAAAGGTGACCATACTCAGCACCAACCAAGAGAAACAAAGCAACCTGTATAATCATGGAAAATGTCAGCTCCTCAAATAACTTCCCAATAATGGAAGGAAAATGTCAGCTCCTCAAATAAACCACAAGTACTAATAATTACTTTCAGGGTCATGGATGGTTCTCCAGAGAAAAGCTCTCTTGTTTTTGAAATTACAAGATTTAGAGCAGGCAGAATCACTTTAATTACTCTCAATATGTCATCCTCTTTCAAGCTGACTTCCATGTTTCTGGCTACATTTTCTCTACATTAAACACAAATTTGGATAAGTAAATTGGAAAAATAGTTCCTTGCTACAATTTCCAGAATCGAATTACATTACGGAATTTCACCTTTGATGCAATGAATTTGCAATGAATGATGCTGCTAGAAGTAGGAGACCCAGTTGAGAAATCAATGAGAAAAGGCTGCAAAAAAACATGTTCAAAGTGTTAGCTGACTTCACGACCCAACAAAATTTCAGAAATAATACACAGAAATAAATTGATTGTTTTCTTACCTAAAGTTTACTCCCTTTGTAAAGCAAGAAGATAAGAAACAAACACACCCAAAACCAAACCAAAGGCTAGACTTAGCAACATCTCTCCACATGATCAATTCCCAAATTAATTGGCTCACACGATCCAATGTACTTTCTTCTCCATCATTGTCTTCTATAATCACATGCCCAATTAGAAAAAAGCATTAGATGCTATAAAATCAGATTGTAAAAGAAAAAGAAGAGTTTAAATGATGAAATTTAATTACTTGAAAGAGCAAACGAGGGAGCTGAAGTAAGCTTCTCTTTCTTGGACTTGCCACTATTTCTTCTTTTTCTAGGCTTTATTACCTCCTCTACAGAAGCAAAGTCTCTTTCTTCTTGATCAATCCTCCTCCTTGATCTCCTAAGGTTTCGAGGCGAAAAACAAGCAGATAATCCATTAGAGCTAGTCCTAACCTTGCACCTTCTTCTGTGTTCAGCATGATCATCTGCTACATCAAGGCGGTCCGAGAGCCGAGTCCGGGACTTTCTAACAGGAGAAGGAGAGAGAAGCAAGTGTTCATGTAGAGGGAGGAAATTTTTAGGCTTAGTAACTGAGAGTTTCGAAGGGGTTAATAACGATGGGGTTTTTGTAGAATTCGGAGGAGATGGTGAAGGAGCATATTCTACTGAAAAATGTGGTATTTGGTGCTCTGTATCACTCCCAAAATCTGGGTTATTCGCCATTAAAGCAAGTCTTGAAGCTGATTTTCTTGGGTGGCTTGGCTCTGATTTGTGGGATATTGGGGTTTTGATTGATTCCATTTGTGAATGAATGCAAATGTGAAATTTAGTTTTGCAGATTGAAGATATGGTTATGCAAAGGTCATAATACTAGCCGTTGGGGAGACATGGACCAAAGTTTCCTTTTCTTTTACTTGATGGCTTTTGGACTTCTTTTGAATAATTTTGACGGGGAGATGGGGGGAAATTGCTACTAAATAAGTGAGGATCATGTGATTAACGGTAAGAAATCGTACGGCTAGTTGTGGACTATGTTGATTGCTGACGTTTGGCGTTTACTTTTTTTTTTTTTTTTAGTGGTGCCTAAATTGATTTCAAAATGTTAATGTTACGATCATTTGGACTCGGCTTAATAATTTTTCCTCCATTCTTAATTGAAACACTAATTTTTTATGTGGTAATTTTTTGAAAAATAAGTATTTTATATTTTAGATTCCAGGAAGTATGAAAGTGTTCTTATTCTTTTACATAATTGTTGGTGCAAAATCGGTTTGCTAACTTTGTAAACAAGTCAATGCATATTCAATAGTTTGATATTGAATGTCACGGGAGACTTAGTCCCTGGGGGTTACCGGTTTAATTAGATAAAACCTTACTAACGAACTTTGTTGCAATTAAAATGATTAAACTACAACGCCTATTAAATTCAGGTGAAATGCAATAAATAGAGCAAGAAGCAATCATTAATCACTTAATTATAGCGAAACATTTTCATTCACATCACCAACTTTAAGAATAACTTTTACAACACATATGAGATAAGTCATGCTTGACAACTAAAGAGAAAACATGAAGATTGTTACCTCCAAGATTTTTTGCTTCAACTGAAGAATTACATAACTTGGCGCAAGGACATATTCTAAGTATAATGAACTATATTATAACCCTAGAAAGAGGTTGGCTAGGCTAAGACTAGGGTACGATAGAAAAGAGTAATTTGCAAGTTGTTGTGTGTTGTGTTGATTATCTTATGCTTGATGATCCTTCTTCTATTTATGAACCAACGTGATATGTAACTTCCACGCATTCTTGAAGGGAAAACATTTGAATCATCTTTGATTCAAATCTCAACCATCTTCTAGCTATGAACAATCGTCGTTGTGCACGTTCTTCCTTATGTGGATTCATCTCGGGATTTTTTAGTTTATCTGTATAAAATTCGTTTGTTTCGATATTGATTCCAATCAGTTAGTTATCAAGGTTGTTTATTGTTGGATTTTCAGTTTAATCTGATTCGATTTTGGTTGCAGCCTATGCTACTACTCTGCGCCATTGTTAGTACTCGGAATTGTCTCTTTTAACGAAGTGTAAGTATGGATACTTTCTCTCTCTTTCACTACCTCACTCTTTTGTGACGGTATAACTCTAACCATTACTCTATTAGTACTAACACTTATAATTGTTGACTACTCGTTCCTATAACTCTAAATATATGTTGCTATAACACTAATTAAATGTTGCTATAATTCCAATTAGTACTCATTGCAACTCTCAACAAGTATTGATACAGCTCTAATTAGTACTTCTTATAACTCTAAACAAGCTTTAATATAACTCTAATTGGTATTTCCAATAATTCTAAACAAATGTTGCTAGAACTCTAACTAGAAGTTATTACAACTCTAATTAGTGCTTGGTATCACTCTAAACAAATGGTGCTACATCCATGTTTAAATTGTGCCTTACTTGCTTAGAATATGTGACAGTAGAGAGAGCACTTAATTCATGCTTCTGTCTTCAGCACTAGATCTCATTTGAGTACCTGGTTCTTTTCTTATCTAGTCTGATCAACTTTCTAAGTTTCTCGGAGAAAGTTGAGACAAATTTCTAAAAAGGAAATTAATTTTGAGCATATAAAACTATTGACAAAAAAAGATGTAAAGTACTGATCTTTTTGCATGATAAAATGATGAGTTTATGATGAAATTATGATTTAATTGAGATAGAATGTTTGCTTACTGTTGATATAGATTTGGATATCACATTTGTCAGCCATGTTTTCCTAAGTTTCATTGAATGAAGCCCTAAATATAAATGTGTAAGAGCCTTATGAGAAACAGGAAAGGTGTCTTAAGTTGCCTTACTTGCTCAGAATATGTGACAGTAGAGAGATGGCACTAAGCCTTATGAGAAACAGGAAATGTGTCTTGTCTCTTTTCATATCCTACCGGTTTTAGTCTATGCAGTTCACTCTTGCTTTTGCATGGTCTACATACTGCGAGTAATAGTGCAACTATGTTGGCTATATTCCTTTACTTGGATATTTCATTTCATAGTAATTTTCGATTCATTGATGTTCATTGGAGCTTAGGCATGGAAATTGACAGTGCTTTGGATGTTCCTCATTGATCTGGCAGCAGTAAGATTACTTTGATTATATATTAGTGAGAAAGCATGTTTCCACTATTAATGCTTGTGATTGATTAAAAGCACGTTTCTAATATTAATGCTTGTGATTGATTATTTCTCTTTGATTGAAGAAGTTAAGCAGATTCTTTTAGAATTTGCTGATAAAAAGTTTGTTTAGTAGGAAAGTAATGGCATTTATGGCATGAGGTTTATTCTCCCTGGTACATCACAACAATGAGCAGGCGTTGCCTTCTGAAAAATGGCTGAAATATGTTAATAAGGTCTTATGTTCCCTGTAGTAGCCCTTAGATCGTTTCAGAGGTCATATTATTCACTTCCTTTGTCAGATATAATGTGGGTAATGGGAAGTGCTTGTTTTTCAGGAGAAGTGCTGGCAGGAGAGATGCTTTTTAGTTTTAGTAACCTTTTCTCTCTCTTCATAGGCTCTTGATGCTTTAAAATTCCCACTGTATTTTTTCTGAGAAAGCCATAGTGAATAAATTAGTGATTGCCTTTTAGTTTTGGTTTTTGCAGGTCTGAATAGGTTAGCTTTGGTAGTTAGTAAAGTGCGTTCATTACTACTATTGCTCTATGCACTCATATGTGGCTATGTGTACTAAGCTTTTTTATGTTGGATGTTTATGATTGAATTCCTAAATTTATATGCGGAAAATTTGCACAAAACCACCTTAAGTTTTCACTTATCTAGAAACTCCCACCTTTATGTTTTTTTTTCCTAAATTTCCACCTAAACTTTACAAAACCTTTATAAACTCCCAACACTTAAAGGATTTTGCCAAACTCCGTTAGGTGGTGGGACCCACATCAGTTATTTCTTTTGTTTTTCCCTCCAAACAACTCATTTCCCCCTTCTTATATAAGAGAATTTCCCTTTTCACCCTTTGATCCTTCACCCACATCTTATCAGAAGGAGGCCTATCCCGTTTGTTGCTTGTGTTGGAGGGAAATTATCTTATATAAGAAGGGGGAAGTGAGTTGTTTGGAGGGAAAAACAAAAGAAATAACTGATGCGGGTCCCACCACTAACGGAGTTTGGCAAAATCCGTTAAGTGGTGGGAGTTTATAAAGGTTTTGTAAAGTTTAGGTGGAAATTTAGGAAAAAAAAAACATAAAGGTGGGAGTTTCTAAATAAGTGAAAACTTAAGGTGGTTTTGTGCAAATTTTCCTTTATATGCATTGTGAAAGTGGAATTTGTTTCAGCTCACAGACAAAAATTGAAGAGCGAATATAATTCCTTTCTACACCCTAAAACCTATTAGCTCAAATGGAAGAGCATTGTTCTATGCACATCGATTCCTACATAGGTTATGAAATGAGTACTCTTGTTAGAAGTTAGAAAGTTAAACATAGAACAAATTATTTTGTACAATTGCAATCATGTATGTTTTAGGTAGAGTCGAACTTCTTTTGTTATTATTACTCAAGCTAGTGTAGTTTATTTCTTCCTATAACTCTACAGAAGACTTCATGTAAGTCTAAACAAGAATTCTCAAAACTTACAGTGTTCACTTTTGGAACAATGTGTACCCATATAATCCTCATTTATAAAAGATATTTTAAGGATTTAAGAAAGTTAGAAATATTTTAATTAAGCATGTTTTAATAAATGTTTTAAATACTAATTTATATTGGAAAATAACTAAGTTGACTTGAGGAGCCCAATTTTAAGTAGATTAGGAAAAAAGAGTGATATTGATGCTAGGAGTTCTAATTTATTTATCCTATTCATCATCAATTTAAATTGAGCCCAATCTCCTTTTCTTAAGTCCAAAAAGGAGGCTTCCTTATAAGTATCTTAATACCCAATTATTTTACCCCATACAAAGATTATTTTCTCTCTCTTCTCTCTCAAAACTCACAGCCAACAATTATCTCCCTCTTCTCACATTTTTCTTTCAGTTCTTTCTTCCAAGTTTTCTTCTTCTTCAAGTAACGTTTCTTATTCAACAAGAAACGTCACAAAACCTTCAACCATTAATCTTGGGCGTGAGGTGCTGCTGTGTGGCCCTGTTTTTTCGGCGTCTTCTTTCATCTTCTTCTTGGTTCTTTGCTTTGTTGGTTAATTTCTTTTCTTCTCCCTCAATTTTCCATTAAAGACCATGTTTTTATACTTTATTTTAATGCTAATCATATGATTATTGATTTTAATTTATGTTTTAATAAATAATCTTAATTCACATATATTATATATTATAAGAATAAAAATTCAGATTTGTTTATTATTGTTAGATTAAGGTTTTAATCATTAAAGCATGAATTTTTAGGGTGTTAATTATTAGAAAACCATAGTAGTATGTTGTACACTATGAGATTGGTTTAAATTATGAATCTAAGCATGTTTACATATGTTTAAAGAGGGTTTATGATTTTATAAGTTGCTGGAATTTCAGAAAAGATTTTATTAATGGAGTTTTAAGAAATTTAATTACTAGTATGGTAGTACTATGCTAGGAAATCAAAAGTAATTGAAGTTTTGATAGTAAAATTAACTTTTGAATATGTTTGAAGGGGATTTTAAATATTTTAAGGTTGATGTTTTTTTTATTTAAGAGTATTGATTTCTAGGTGGAGAATACTCAGTAGGGGACTTTGAACGAATGAAAAGTGGCATGCCAACTAGTTTACACAAGGTACGTATATACCTGTATGCTATGTGATTAGTGTCATGATTCAAGGGGAAAAAGTTGTAGTATCATGTATAAGAACTTTATAAGTTCATATGTGATTTCTGGTGTGATTGATTTTTACATGTTTTATGTCTGTGTGCAAGCATGTTCAGTATGAGATTTATTATGAGTTAAAGATTGTCATGTTTGTATAGATTTATTGATACAAGCATGTGGATGAGAACTTTATTTGTTATTTCAAACAAAGCAATTAATATATGTTATTGAGATTGGTTCATGTTATTCATGTGTTGCCTTACAAGTATTATTTGCACTACTTTATGAGGACTATGGGCCTTATTTGGTAAGTTGATAAGTTATGCCTTTTTAAAGGTACGTTGGATTGTTGGCTAGGTTCAACAAATAAGAAGGATCGAGATTTAAAACGAAGTAATCTTAGGTTGTAAGTTGTGATCACATATTAAATCCTAAGATAAAAGAAGTTCAGTTATGAATGTTTGATTTGTATTTCTGTGCTGCTTGTATGTGCATAACAAGTAATAACTTGTAAATAACGTAAAGTGTACCGAGGATAGTTATAGACTTTAGACTGGTGCACGTCTAGAGTTGGACATTAGGAGTTGGAGTACATGGTGGTAGCCCATAGATTTTTCTGGGAGATGGATTGATCACCATCCCTATTATTATTATTATTATTTTTCAAAGGTTCTTCGATATCGCAGGTCATTCTGGAATACGTGGCAACTCCCGTATTTCGTCTTCTTAGTGAAGGCATTGGTGGTAGGACAACTCAAGTCCAATAACTATTCCATTTGAGTAATAAAAAGATGTTTAGAATTTAGTTCAAAAAAAGTTGTCTGCAGAATGTTATATGATTATATTTGTAATAGCCTGAATTTTTATGCAGGTTCAAATATTTTGTTAGCTATATTAAGTCTCCATCAGGCTTTAGTCCTTTAAATAGTTAGAATTCTCTTCAACATCATACTAGGACAAAAGTGGATAAGAACCATCATTTTTAGTGGTTAAGAAAGCTAAAAGTGGATAAAAACCATCATTCTTAGGGGGCGTTTGGTTAGGGGGTTAAAAGAAAGGGTAAGGGAATCAGTTGATTCCATTCCCTTAAAACTTGTTGGGATTGGGGGTTTTGTTTCCCCTCTTTTCCTCTCCACTACCCCAAATCCCTCTATTTTGATTCCCCACTACCCCCTCCACTTAGAAATGGGGGAATGGAAAACCCTTGACCATCACCTTTGACCATAACCACTTTGCCACGGGAACCACCACCCTAGAACCCCTCCACCGGAAACCACCACTCCACTACCTAAAACCACCACCATCAACCCGAAACTACCACCCCACCACCGCTCCACACCTGAAACCACCACCCCACAACCGATCCAAACCCAAAACCACCACCATCTACTCGAAATTAACCACCACTACCCGAAAAACCACCACATCCACACGAAAACCACCACCATCCATGGAAAACGCCTCTCCCTTGTCGAAAAACTCTAGATCTACAAGAGAGGAGGAAAGAGAAAAGATAATTAACCGCAAAAATCAGTGGCAGCGAAGAGAAGGAGAAGGGGCGGCACGCCGACGACAGGGAAGGGGAAGAGCGACGGCTGCAGCGGGGAGGGGAAGGTGGAGGAGGGGAAAAGTTAGTAGTTTTACATGGGTGGTGGTAGTTTTAGGGGAAAAGTTGTGGTGGTGGGAAATACTAGGGTTTCCTTTGATAATATCTAAACAAACAACTTTGAAAATCAAAGGGTAAACCTTTCCATTCTCCTTGTAACCCTTTCTCAAATCCTTTCCCTTTCCACTCAACCAACAAAACACCCCCTTAATGGTTAAGAAAGATCAAAGAGGATAAGCACTATCACTTTTAGTGGTTAAGAAAGCTTTGAGAACCAATAGATAAGTTAAAAATCCCTTGAGAGCTTCAACATTAATATTGTGAAAATCGTTTGGAGATTGTTTTATCGGGTAACGATGAACTTCCAACTAAAGAGCCTTTCAGGGTTGAATCTGAGCTCAGAACTTAACCAAACTTGATATATGACATGCTTGGGATGTCTTAAGGTTAAAATGGTCATTTATGCCCATGAATTACATGGATCAATAAGGTAAATTGCCTACATAGTAAAACCTGACTAGCTGAAATTACAGCTTAGACCTATGCTCAAAGAAAGCTGCTTAGCAACCACTTAAGTGGTGATCTTTCAAAACCCTTTGTATGCATGTAAGGCAACACCTAAGGTTAAAACCTCAAGCAAGAACCTCCCAGAAATACCCAGAAACCGATCTTACCCAGAATCCATTTCCCTCCTCTCTTGGTACCGCTAGAACAGACTATAAAAGCCTGTTCTGGGTTTTCGTCTCTTATTTCTTCCTCTTGGACACCCAATTTTCTTTACATACAACTTTTCTAGACATCCATACAAAGTAGTTCAAGCTTTGTTTACAGTCTTTACAGTACAAGAATATGCTAAATTAACGACGCCAGACCAGCGACGGCTACAAAAACAGATAATATTATTGTAAATAACGACAGTTTAAAATTGTCGGCAACATCGACCGCTTTTAACTAAACTTACGACGGCCTTAACAGACGCTGAAATCAACGACGGCTTAAAGCTGTCTGTTCTTTAAGTATTTAAAGTTTCAGAATTTTGGCGTCTTAGGCGACATCTTTTAACCGTCGGTGATGTAAAAAGGCAGTCGTTGGGGTTTCACGACTGAAAATACACTGTCACTTAAACACGACTGGTTTTTCAAAATATCAGCCCACAAACTGTTTTACTCGTTTTTGAAGAAGTTGGGTTTATGTGAAACCGGCAAAACTTGGGCTGAAGGTAATTCCGACGACCGAGGACCTGCGACCGGCGACACATACCACATTTCCAGCGGTAATTTCTACCTCTCTTTGTTTATTAATTTCTCTTTTACTTTTTGTTACCCTAAAAATCGGGTTTTTGGATACAGGTGGGAAACACGCACCACCTTACGCCGGCGCCGCATAATTTGCTACTCCAGCCTCCACCGCCTCCGTGGGGTAATTAACTACTTCAGCCTCTGCTGCGTATTATTCCAGTCCAGTCCGTAGCTTCTCTCTGGTAATTCGTCGTGCTGTTTAACAAGTTGTTTGTTGTTTGTTGTTGTTGTTTAATTTATTGTTGTTGTAATATTTGGTAATTAGTGTTGTTGTTATTTAATTTGTTGTTGTTGTTGTTGTTGTTGTTGTTGTTGTTGTTGTTGTTTGTTGTTATTGTTTGTTGTTGTTGTTTAAGCATTATGTTGTTGTTATTTGTTGTTGTTGTTTGTTGTTGCTGTTTGTTGTTGTTGTTGTTGTTGTTGTTGTTATTGTTTCGCATTATGTTGTTATTGTTAAATGTAAAAGCACTTACAACTGAATTAGTTTGTTGTTCTTGTTTTTTCTGCCATAGGACAAAGACAATAAGGTCTTACATGGTTTCTAAGTCGGGAAAGATGGTATCACGATAGAAGCAGTTGTAGCATGTCACAAGGAAACTAATGAATTCTTAGATATTATGGGCTTGTTAATGTTTTCTGTTAGCTGGTTGCTTTACATTCTACATCCCTTTGTTTGATGTATAGAAATAATAGTAGATTTTGGTACCTTATTGTTTTTGTCCTCTTCAACAGTTTATCTAAAATGTCTTGGTTGTGCAAGATAAATTTGATGGATCCCTCTTGTATTAGCCTTTTCTTTTTTAGCTATTTTTCTTTTGTTGTTTAATTTTTGAGATTCCTGTTGTTCATCTGTATATTTGTGCTCGATGACCATTAAGATTTGATCTGTATATGGAATGTAGAATGTTGTTGGAATTATAATATTAGATTAAATTCTTGATTGCGGATTGAGTTTCTGTTTTTTATATATGTGATTAGATGTTGTTAGAGGTGATTAGCACAAATTCACTATCATGTAATGGGTAATGTTATAAATATAATTTAAGTGTTTAAATAAATATGTTTGCATCATTATGTGCCTAGAATTGTAGAATTGTACGTATGTGGGTTGTTAATGACTATTGTGATTGAAATGGTTTAGAATTGTAGAATTGGTCACTATGATGGTAGACTAACGACTAATATATCCACAATGATTTATAAATTTGTTGTGTTTTTATAGGTAATCATGTCTAATCCTACGGGGCGCGGAGGTCGAGATGGCTTAGGTGGAAGCCAAGGTCGTGGGCATTTTATTCCCTGGGAGCTTACTGAGTCATCAGGAGCTCCAGAAAGCCAGAACCACATATTAGAGACGCAAGAAGATGATTCACAGGCACGTGACATTAGTGACCATGTATCGGAGACGCCGAACAGCCATAGGGAGGAAGGTGAGGGTCAAACCGTGCATCAAAAAAGGTTTTTACACTAGTAGAATAAATGATATTTGTTGCGGTCAAAAAGTGACCTATTGCTGCGGTTTTGGGCGCGCAACAATTAAGGGCGCAGCAATAAGTAATAATTATATTGCTGCGGTTTAAAACCGCAGCAATATATGTCAGATATTGCTGCGGTTTCTATGCCAAACCGCAGCAATGTAATTATGTGTTATCAGTTTATAAGAGAATATTGCTGCGGTTTTGGCCTAGAAACCGCAGCAATATTCCTTTTTTTATTATTTACTTAAGTATATTGCTGCGGTTTTGACCTAAAAACCGCAGCAATATGACCTGGTAAAGGTAAATTTTTTTTTTATTTTTTTTTTTGCATTTTGTACTAAAATTTGAAATATTAAAATCAGCTCACTAACACATCTACTATCCACGATGAACTTAAAATAAGATGACATATAAATTTCATTAATATATAAAAATAAAAAAGCTGGTTACATAAATAATATAAAAAATCAAATAGTAAAATAAAAGAACAGGTTACATGAATAATACAAAAAATCAAAAAGTAAGATAAAAAACAGAATTACAACTATAAAATTAACAACAAAAACTATAATGAAAACAAAAAAGAAAATGAATAAAAAAGATACTGAAAAAAAAAGAAACTGAAAATAGAAAGTTCCTAAAACAAACTGAAGGCGGCTGAAATCTGCGGTACAGAGGCTGAAACAAAACTGAGTTTCAGTGGATGAACGGCCGACGAACGCGCGGCGAAGAGATATGACGACTGAAAGCGCGGCGAAGAGGTACAAAGAAGGAACGCGCGGCGAAGGCTATTGATCTGACGACTTCGCGTGGGACGACGATGGTGGATGAGATCTGACAACTTCGCGTGGGACGATGTCCGACGACTGGAAGGGCCAAGACGAACGGCCGACGACTGGAAGGGAGAAGACTTAGGGCGTTGAATCTGGTGAACGGCGTGGTTGAAGACGACCGGAACTCTGAAGAGAGAGAGGAAGAGAGGAGGAGAGAGGGTGGGCGTGAAATGAGATCGAGAGGGGAAGAGAGGAGGAGAGAGAGAGGAGAGAGAGAGGGAGAGTGAAATTCTGAAGAGTGGGCGTGTAATGAGAGAGGGGTAGAGAGGAGGGATTTAAACCCTAAAATTTTATTATTATTAAATTTTAAACCCTATTGTTGCGGTTTCTTTTTAGGAACCGCAACAATAGGTTCAGATAATTAGTTTCTACATTATTTTAATATATTGCTGCGGTTTTTGTCAGAAACCGCAGCAATATATTTGGTCAAATAGTCAAAAAAATTTCGTCTAAACCATATTGATGCGGTTTTCTGACGAAACCGCAGCAATATGATTATTTTATATTTTTCTTTTTCTTTTCACGTGATATATTGCTGCGTATGGGTAAAACCGCAGCAATATCACCGCAGCAAATAGCATTTATTTTACTAGTGTTAGCTCTACTGGATTGTGGTAAGTTTCTAAGTTGATATATGGTTCATAATAATTTATATTGAATGATATTGACAATTCACGTGTTTGTTTTCAATTCAGGTTTGATGATAACAAGGTTAGTGGGTCCAACACTGACATTTTCCAGGGCCATTTTCGAAAACCTTGGTTCAACTACAGTGAGGTTGACGATGCCACAAAGACGCATTGGTGGAACTCATTCACGGTATGTATGAATCGAATTATGAAGAATGAAATTTATTATATTAGTTTATTAACAACTTGGTTTAATGTTTGATCAAAGGGTCTTTACGAATGGGCTCCTGAGTTAGATGGCCAAGTGAGGAAAGAATACAAGATGAAAGTTGCAAATCGTTTGAGAGACTTATGATACTGTGTGCTTAAGAAAGCTAAAGAAAGGCCAAAATGGTCGGGGGAAACCATCTATGAAGCAATGAAGAAGAAAAGTCAATATCCCACGTTCCTCGACAAATCTGAAAAGGCGAAGCAAAACCTAAGAGGTGGCTCCCTGTCTAATCCATTTGAGCCGTCACACTTTCAGAGTTCTATCTCGGCGGCACAGCATGCTAGAAAAATGGTAAAAATGTTTCATATCTACTACTTAGTTTAAATTTCATGAATGTTTTCGTATATGTAAAAAATAAAGCTTTTGTTCAACAATGTGTACAGGCAAACAGTAGAGGAGGAATACTCCCTACCGCCCCCGAGTTGTTCTTGAAGACTCATTTCAAAACTGTTGCTGGAAAAGGAGAAATTGCAGCAAACAAGAAAGTAAAACAAACCTCGATACATACTTTTAAACCTATATTTAAGGCATTTTAGGCTATTTTATTTGCAAAATAAATGAATGTGGATACTTTTAAGTTAGTTTGAGTTATAAACACCTCAAACATCCTATATATACTTAGTTTAATGTGTTAGATTGTAGTTTTGATTCAAATTACCAAATATAGGCAAGTTAGAACGAAATATAGGTCATTTAGCTCATTTTAGGCCATATTGCTTGAAAATGCATGAATATGAGTAGTTTAAGTTTGTTTGAGTTATAAACACCTCAAACATACTATATATACTTAGTTTGATGTGTTAGATTGTAGTTTTGATTGAAATTACCAAATATTGGCAAGTTAGAACGAAATATAGGTCATTTAGCTCATTTTAGGCCATATTGCTTGAAAATGCATGAATATGAGTAGTTTTAAGTTTGTTGGAGTTATAAACACTTCAAACATTCTATATATACTTAGTTCAATGTGTTCGATTATAGTTTTGATTGAAATTACCAAATATAGGCAAGTTAGAACGAAATATAGGTCATTTGCTCATTTTAGGCCATATTCCTTGAAAATGCATGAATATGAGTAGTTTAAGTTTTTTTCAGTTATAAACACCTCAAACATCCTATATATACTGAGTTTAATGTGTTATATTGTAGTTTTGATTGAAATTACACAAATACAGGCAAGTTAGAACGAAACATAGGTCATTTAGCTCATTTTAGGCCATATTGCTTGAAAATGCATGAATATGAGTAGTTTAAGTTTTTTTTGAGTTATAAACACCTCAAACATATTATATATACATAGTTTGATGTGTTAGATTGTAATTTTGATTGGAATTACCAAATATAGGCAAGTTAGAACGAAATATAAGTCATTTAGCTCATTTTTGTCCATATTGCTTGAAAATGCATGAATATGAGTAGTTTTAAGTTTTTCTGAGTTATAAACACTTCAAACATCCTATATATACTTAATTTAATGTGTTAGATTGTATTTTTAATTGAAATTACCAAATATAGGCAACTTAGAACGAAATATAGGCCATTTAACTCATTTTAGGCCATATTGCTTGGAAATGCATGAATATGAGTAGTTTTAGTTTGTTCGAGTTATAAACACTTCAAATATACTATATATACTTAGTCTAATGTGTTAGATTATAGTTTTGATTGAAATTACCAAATATAGGCAAGTCAAAACGAAATATAGGTCATTTAGCTTATTTTAGGCGATATTGCTTGAAAATGCATAAATATGAGTAGTTTAAGTTTGTTTGAGTTATAAACACTTCAAAAATACTATATATACTTAGTTTAATGTGTTAGATTGTAGTTTTGATTTAAATTACCAAATATAGGCAAGTTAGAACGAAATATAGTTCATTTATCTCATTTTAGGCCATATTGCTTGAAAATGCATGAATATGAGTAGTTTAAGTTTGTTTGAGTTATCAACAGCTCAAACATCCTATATACACTTAGTATAATGTGTTATATTGTAGTTTTGATTGAAATTACCAAATATAGGCGAGTGAAATATAGGTCATTTAGCTCATTTTAGGCCATATTACTTGAAAATACATGAATATGAGTAGTTTTAAGTTTGTTTGAGTTATAAACACTTCAAATATCCTATATATACTTAGTTTAATGTGTTAGATTGTAGTTTGATTGAAATTAGCAAATATAGGCAACTTAGAACGAAATATAGGTCATTTAGCTCATTTTAGGCCATATTGCTTGAAAATGCAGGAATATGAGTAGTTTAAGTTTGTTTGAGTTATAAACACTTCAAATATACTATATATACTTAGTTTAATGTGTTAGATTGTAGTTTTCATTGAAATTACCAAATATAGGCAAGTTAGAAAGAAATATGGGTCATTTAGCTCATTTTAGGCCTATTGCTTGAAAATGCATGAATATGAGTAGTTTTAAGTTTATTTGAGTTATAAACACCCCAAACATCCTATATATACTTAGTTTAATGTGTTAGATTGTAGTTTTGATTGAAATTACCAAATATGGGCAAGTTAGAATGAAATATAGGTCATTTAGCTCATTTTAGGCCATATTGCTTGAAAATGCATGAATATGAGTATATTATTTAACTAAATGCAGGAGACATACAACAAGGAGATGGATGATTGCACCACTGAAGGGTCACAGCCGAACCCTGATTTGTTGTATTAGGAGACGGTTGGTGGGAGTAACAGAGGTAAAGTGCAGGGGTTGGGTCAGGAAGATCATTTGTACTACAACTCTGCATCGGGGCGAGGAGATGGCTCTTCACAACCATATAACTGTCCATTTTTTCTCAGCTTGAGGCTCAGGTGGAGGCAAAGGTCGCTGCATGGATGGAAGAAGTGGAGGCAAGAGTCGTAGCACGGCTGGAAGAGTCAAACCAGGCCCTCCTGCAGGAAATGATGCGGAACATGTCTAATTTCGGCCACTTCTTCTCTGGTTGCAACACAAGTGTAATCCCCCATGATTTTAGAGGATTTTATAAATATATTTAAGTATTTATATATTTATATTTAAACCCAAATTAGTTTTGAAATGATTTGACTATTTAAAAAGGTTGACTATTTTAAAAGTCAAATGAAATTATTTTTCATGGCTTGATAAAATTGAGAATATTTTAATTAAGCATGTTATGATAAAAGTTTTAAGTACTAATTTATATTGAAAAAGAAGTCTAATGAAACTGAGGAACCTAAATTTCCTAAAAGGATAAAAAGGAAAAAGAGTCATGTTGATGATTAAAGTCTTAAGTTATTTATCTTGTTCATCATCAAATTTCGTTAAACCTTATCTCTTTTTCCTAAGCCCAAAAAGGAAGCCTTTATATAAATATCCTAATACCAATTATTTAATCCCACACAAATTATTTTCCTCTCTCCTTCACACGCCCTTCACGCCATTCACGTTCTTTTTTCTTCCTCTCGGATTTTCTCTCTCCTCTTCGTTCGTTCCTTCGTTTTTCCTCTCAAGCACTTTTCTTCTTCTTCAAGTAACATTTCTTCTTCAATAAGAAACGTCACAAGCCTTCCTAAAGTTGCCGAGTTGCTGCCGCTGTGCTGCTGCCGTGGTCTGTTGCTGCCGGCGCCTTCTTCCTTCTCCTCTTTGTTGGTTGTTTTCTTTTCTTCCTTCTTAAGATTCCATTAAAGACTATAGTTTTTTATGTTCTCTTTTGTTGTTAATCATAATTATTAGTTTTAATTACTGTTTTAATATGTAATCTTGATTTATATACAATTTATATTATAAGAAAAATTTCGGATTTGTTATTATGATTAGATTATAGTTTTAATCATGAAAACATGAATTTTTAGGGTTTTAAATTGCTAGAAATCCATAGTAACTTATTAGATACTATGAGATCGATTTAAAATATGATTTTAAATATGTTATATATGTTTAAAGGAGGTTTATTAATTTTTAAAGTTGTTGTAATTTCAGAAAGGGTTTATTTATGGAGTTATAAGAGTTTTTAATTACTAGTATGGTAGTACTATGCTAGGAATTAAAAATAATTCGAGTTTTGATATTAAAATTAACTTTTAAACGTATTTAAAAGGGGTTTTAAATAATCTAAAGCTACTGTAATTTTTATTTAAGATTATTAATTTCGGTTATGTTGTTTTCTAGACGGAGAATATTTCGTAGGGATCTTTTAGAGAGTTAAAAGTGACCTACAGGCTAGTTTACACGAGGTACGTACATAATTACGTGCTATGTGATTAGTATCATGTTTTAAGAGATTTTTAGTATCATGTATAGGAACTTATTATGTTCATATATATAGGATTTCTAGTATTTGATTATTACATGCTTTATGCCTGTGTGCAAGAATGTGAATTGAGATTTATTATGAGTATTGGATTGTATGTTTGCATGGATTATTTGATACAAGCATGAAAAGAAAGTTTATTTATTAATTCGCATGAGGAATTAATATACGTTATAGAGAATCGAATCATGTTGTTCATGTATTCCTGGCAAGTATTATTTTAATTATCTTATGAGGAGTGTGGACCTTATTTGGTAAGTTGGAGTTATGCCTATACAAAGGTAAGCTGGATTGTTGGCTAGGTTCAACAAATAAAATGGATTGGATTAAAGGAAGTTATTTTGGGTTGTAAGTTGTGATCACTTATTAAATCCTAAGATAAAAGAAGTTCATTTGTGATTATTAGATTATTTCTGTGTTGCTTGTATGTGTGTGCCATAACAAGTAATAATTGGTAATTAACGTAAAGTGTGACGAGAATAATTGTAGACTTTAGACTGTGCACGTCTAGAGTTGGACATTGGGAGTTGGGGTTATGGTGAGGGTGCCATAGCTTTTCTAGGATGGTTGATCCCCATTCCTCTTTTTAGTTTAAAGGTTCCTCGATATTGTAGGTCATTCGGGAATACCTAGTGGCTCACGTATTCCATCTTCATAATGAAGGTTGGTTGGTAGGACAACTCAAGGTCCAATAACTATTCCATTCAAAGTAATAAAAAAATGTTTAGAGTTTAGTTCAGTAAAAGTTGTCTGAAGAATGTTATATGATTATGTTATTATTTATCCCTGCACGTTGTTATGCAGTATCATGTATAGGTATGCTTATGTTTGATATGTAGTACTCGATCAGCTTTGCTGATTACGTGCTTTGTTTGTGTGTGTGATCATGGCTTTGCCTTATTTATCCTGTGATGATCCTTATGGTGAGTAGATTCAGTATGGCATTGATATTACAAGTTCGCAGATGTGCATCATTGGAAATCTGGAGTGGAGAGATTGTGTAACTAGCAAAGTTTAATTTCTGCATTATTAAGAACATGTTTTATTTCAGTTGTTTGAGTTGTTTAAGTTGGTTTGTTTAAGTTCTAAACATTTGTTTATTTACTTATTGAGTTTTAATAAAGTTAAAGTTTAGTTAATTGTTTTCCGTTGCAAAATTCTGAATCAGCCGATACGTTATCACACGGGCGATAATACTTGGGTAATTCTCTACTTGTATATTATAAAAGTATTTTTCAAAAAGAGAGAATTATAGAGGTGTTACAACAAGACCCTATCCACAACGCAGACCAGACGATGACCCAGGGTCTAGTGGTGGCACTGGTGCTACAGAGACATCCGCGACAGTGTAGTTTGTTTGGTTTTGGCAACTAGATTACTAACTTATAGTTTCTACATACTTAGTCTAATTATAAATATGCACTAAGTGTCTATATTTATTAGCATATATCTAGCTTTGATTTTAGATGTGTAGGTATATTTTTTTGGAACTCGACTTTTACTTGATTTCCCGACACCGGGATCTATTCTGTGTACATATAATTAATCTAGGTAGTTTGTCTAATTATAGAACTTTAGTGTATAAACCCGACTTCAACTTTATTCCCCGACATCGGGATGTATTTTGTGTACATAAATCTAATATATTTTATGTTTAAATTGCATATTTTTTTAGTTTAACATATAAAATGCGAAGGAGGCGATGCAGGATCAGGTTTAATGTATTATATTTCGGTGCTGCAGTGCAGCAGATACAGGTTTAATTATAATATGTAATATTATAATATTATCTAATGTAATTAAAAATAATAATGAAGGCTAAACATCAAACAACGACGGCTAAACGGTCGTTGTCAAAAGAAAGTAAGGCTGCCATGGAATTTAAGAACAACAACGACAGCTTCAACATATGGCGACGGTAAGCCGTCGCAGAATTAACGACTGCTGTACAACGTTGTTAATTTAACGACGGTTCAGCACCGACGTTGATTCAACGACGGTTTGAAACTTTCGGTTTATCTAAATTAACGACGGTCTTGAAGCGGTCGGTGATGGGGTGGAAATGGTCATTGCGTCTTCACCGACGCCTTGACCGTCGTTGATTCTGTTGACCCTTGAGTTTTGAAGATGACCTAACCACAAAAGACATAGTATATTTTATTTATGTTGTTGCAAGGTAATTCATGCTCGAGCTAAGAGAATACTTGATTGAAGATTAAAGCGGAGAATTAATCAAGATCGAAGTAAAGATGTTCGAGAGATGAAGAATCAAGCATGGAATGAAGATTAGAATACATTAGGGTAATTATTAATCTTCTTGTTAAGGTTGAGTAAAAGCTTTATTAAGTTCGTAGTGAATTCTCAAAGGAACTTGATTCTGTTCCCATGAAAGGAACAGACCTGGCACTATAGGAACAAGGCTAAGGAACAAGACTTAAAGATTAGGGAACAAGACTTAAAACTAATTTAGGAACTTCTAAGTTACTAATGTTGTGCGCCTAAGTTAATTGTGTGCCCAATATAGTTGTTAGAGTTTTTAGGGATATTTTGACTAAGATCCATTATTTTAGGAAGTTAGTTTAAGTTTGTTAGGAAAAGATTTAAAAAGATTTTCTGATTTTAAATTAACTGATTTTCAAATATTATCTTTTTAAAATATATATTTTATCTTTTATATTTTATTTAAAAGATTTAGTTTTCGAAAAATTTATTATTTCCGATTTTCAAAATGTTTCGGATTTTTAAATTGTAAAATTGTTTTCCGGTTTTATAAAAGATTTTGAAAAAGATATTTTCCTAAAAACTAGCTGAAGTATTTTATTTATTTATTTCCTAAAATCTAGATTACACGCCTAAGGTTTACTGCTACACGTTTTATGTAGTTAGTGGATTTACTGGCTTAAGTTAATTATCCTCCAAGTATTTAATTAAATTAAATAAGTTTAATTATTCTCCAAGTTTTGCAAAAACCACGTAATGTGTTACTGCTTCTATGAATTGAAGTAGTGGATTAGTGGATGCTTTACATGACATGGAATAATTAATTTAATTTAATTAATTAATTAAACATCATGGAGAACATGTGTTAATGGTCTAAGTTAGTGGAGAACATGTCTTGTCTTAATTGTCTATAAATAGGCGCCTAATTCATTTGAGTAAAATTGTGTCTGACTTAGTTAGTTTGTCCTAAGTTATCTAAAGTGTCAGTGCCTTTTCCTTAAGAGAATTCATACTTACATTAATCGAGTTTATTACTCTTCCATTATTTTATAAAGTGTATATTTGAGAAAAAGGGTTTGAGTGAACTCTTGTAAGTGTGAGAAAGCTTTGAGTGAAGCAAGAAAAGAAAGAGAAAGAGAAAGAGAAAGGAAGTTCGAGTGAAGTTTGAGAGAAAACGTCAGTTGTTGGGAACTGTCGTTGGGAACTTGAGTTGAGTGACTTAAGTTGAGAATCGAGAGAAAAGTAATAGGTTGTAATCAGAGTTGTTTTGGCCTATTATAGTGGAAAGTTGTTTAAAATCCCTTGTGGTCGAGGTTGTTTCTTCCTACTAGGCCTAGGAGGTTTTTCCTCGTAAAATCTCTCGTGTTCCCAAGTTTACTTTTAATTCCGCAAAAAGTAGAGCTTATTCTCTCACTATAATTCACCCCCCTCTTATAATGCTCATATTATACAACAATTGGTATCAGACGGGGAACTCTAATATTCAGGAAACCCTGTTGAGTTCAAGATCTTGAAAAATATGAATACTAGAGAGAAACTGGAAGAAGGGTACTCTACGCAGAGGCCACCAATGTTCAATGGTAAGTTTTACACTTACTGGAAAAAACAGAATGGAGATCTTTATCAAAGCCGACAATTACCAGGTATAGAGAGTCATAGAGGTAGGTGATTTTGAAGTCACTACCACTAATGACAAGAATGAGGTAATTCCTAAATCTATATCTGATTTTGATAAAGCTGATTACGAAAAGATGAAAATTAATGCTCTTGCTATAAAACTGCTTCATTGTGGTCTTGGACCTCATGAACACAATCGTGTCATGGGATGTAAAACCGCAAAATAAATTTGGGATCTTCTTGAAGTCACTCATGAAGGTACGAGTGAAGTTAAGAGATCAAAAATAGATCTTTTGATGAACCAATATGAACTTTTTCAAATGAAATCAAAAGAGTCTATCCAAGACATGTTTACACGCTTTACTAATATTATTAATGAGCTAACATCTCTTGGTAAAGTGATTACATCTGAGGAACAGGTACGAAAGGTCCTAAGGAGCCTTCCTAGGGATCGTTGGATGGCTAAGGTAACTGCCTTACAGGAAACTAAGGACTTTACTAAGTTCAATTTGGAACAACTTGCTGGTTCCCTCATGACTCATGAGTTGCAATTGGACAATGAGAATGGAGACATGTCCAAGCAAAAATCGATTGCCTTAAAACTGATGAAGATGAAGACTCAGAAATTGATGAAGAAGAATCCGCTCTCATGGTCCGAAAATTCAAAAGAATGTTTAGGAACATGAAGAATGGAGATTACAAAGGTAAGAATAAGAAATATTCTAACAAACTTGTTTGTCATAAGTGTGGCAGTTCTGAGCACTTCATCAAAGATTCTCCCTAATGGGAACAAGAAAAAGGCAATGGAAGGGAACGAAGCAGAGATAGGAACAAGTAATACAAAAACTCCTATACTCGATCTGACATGAAGAAAGCTATGGTTGCTGCATGGGAGACTCTGACTCCGAAGAAGAAGATGATCCTCAACCGAATGAGGAGACTGCAAACTTCTGTCTTATGGCTCGTGACAATTCCGAATCTGATGAAGAGATTGAATCTCTTGAGGCAAGTCTAGACACCATCAAAACTGGATTAATTCTTTAAGTAAAGAAAAATTATTTGAGTTTATTGTTGACGCTGTAAATGATTGCAAAGATGAGACCATTAAACTAAAACAATGTCAACATGCTTTAAGTGTAGCAAAGGAACATACCTCTTGGCTTAAAAGTGTTCGAATTGATATTGAGAAAAGATTTTTCGAATTGTTTGACAAAAATCTTAAATTAAAAGAGGATTTCGAAAATCTTAAAAATGAGAACTACTTGTTAAGTCTTGAGTTATCACAACTAAAAGAGTTTGTTCCTGAAGTAAGTTCATTTGACATTAAGTCAGTTCCCTTGCAAAGTTTCAAATCTGAAATAAACGAATTGAAAAATCATGTTTCATTTTTGGAAATTGAAAATAATGAACTTGTAGGGAACTGCACCAAATGAGAAATGAAAAGAAAATGCTACCTATTCCAAACTGGATTAAGAACCCTCAAACAAAACGAACTGAAGGTCTTGGTTTTAATCACAAAAAGAAATTTGAAAAACCTAAAAAGAGAGTTGATTTACCAAGTGATAAAGTTTGTATGTTTTGTGGGAACACTGGTCATTTTAGGAACTCTTAACCCAAGAAAGATTGGGTTCCTAACTCTAACAATTAGTTTTCTTGCAGGTTGGAGTGAGGGGGAACAACACATGGTACCTAGACAGTGGTTGTTCTAAGCATATGACTGGAGATAAATCAAGATTTCTCTCACTCTCAGCCTATAATGGTGGAAGTGTGACTTTTGGTGACAACAAGAAAGGTAACATAGTTGCCATGGGCAAAGTTGGTAAGTCATCGTCACATTCCATAGATAATGTGTTTCTAGTTGATGGATTAAAGCATAACTTGTTAAGTATTTCCCAATTCTGTGATAGAGGGAACTGTGTGAAGTTTAATAGTGAAAAATGTTTAATTGTCAACAATAGCACAAAGGATATCATTTTGGAAGGAACAAGGAAAGGGAACACATATGTTGTGGATCTCAACCTTGTTCCCAAAAACAAATTCACATGCCTTAGTGTTATTGATGATGATTCATTTTATGGCACAAGCGTCTAGGTCATGCTAGCTTTTCCTTGCTTGACAAACTGCGTTCTAAAGAACTAGTTTTAGGTTTACCCTCTACTAAGTTTCATTTAGATCATGTGTGTGATGCATGCGCAAAAGGTAAGCATGTTAGGTCCTCTTTCAAGTCCAAGAATGTGGTAAGTACCACAAGACCTTTAGAGTTAATACATATGGATTTATGTGGACCTATGAGGATACAAAGGGAGTGGAAAGAAATATGTGTTAGTAATTGTAGATGACTTCTCTAGATTTACTTGGGTTATTTTTCTTTCTAGCAAGGACGAGACTTATGATGAGTTCCTTGTCTTTGCAAAGAAAGTACAAAATTTGAGTGGTCATAAGTTACTTCACCTTAGATCCGACCATGGTAAAGAGTTTGAAAATTTAAGTTCGATGACTTTAGCAGAGACAAGGATTAGATCACAATTTCTCAGCCCCTAGAACACCTCAACAAAATGGTGTTGTTGAAAGGAAGAAATAACACTAGAAGAGATGGCTAGGACTATGTGATAGCTAGTGGTCTTCCTAAAAACTTTTGGGCAGAAGCTGTGAATACTGCTTGTCACATTATAAATCGAGCCATGGTAAGACCTTTATTAAATAAAACGCCCTATGAGCTGTATTTTGGTAAAAAGCCCAATATTACATATTTCAGAACATTTGGATGTAAATGTTTTGTTCATAATAATGGGAAACAAAATATTGGAAAATTTGATGCTAGAAGTGAAGAAGCTGTATTCTTAGGATATTCTTCTAGTAGCAAGGCTTATAGAGTGTATAATAAAAGGTCTATGTGTGTAGAAGAAAGTGTGCATACAGATAAATTTGATGCAAGCGCACAGGTTGAAGATGACTTCGAAATAGGATTGCAAAAGATCTAAGTCTTATTGATGAGACTTTGGAAGACGAAGTCATGGGAACAAAGCCAAGGGAACAACATCCTGTTCCTGTTCCCAATGAGGAAGAAGAGGAACTAAGTGATGATGCACTAGTGAATGAATCCACTATTGTTGAACCTGGTTCCCAAGTACAGGGAAATGAAGATGATCAAGGAAACCAAGTTTCCATCCAGGATTTCCAACCAAAGCCTTGGAAAACTCATCGTTCCCATCCTGTGGAACAATAATCAGTGACATAAATAAGGGAACTCAAACGAGATCTCAATTGAAAAATTTTGTGCTTTTCATGCTTTTCTTTCTATGTTGGAACCTAGGAATCATGAAGAAGCTCTCACTGATGCTGATTGGATCGTAGCAATGCAGGATGAACTTCATCAATTTGAAAGAAACAAAGTTTGGCACCTTGAACCTAAGCCTAAACATAACAAGGTTATTGGTTTAAAGTGGGTGTTTCGAAACAAATTAGATGAGTTCGGAACCTTAATAAGAAACAAGGCCAGGTTAGTTGTGAAAGGATACAATCAACAGGAAGGCATTGATTATGAAGAAACTTTTGCTCCAGTTGCAAGATGGAAGCAATTAGAATTTCATAGCTTTTGCTGCCTTCATGGGTTTTAAATTGTATCAAATGGATGTAAAATGTGCTTTTCTAAATGGTTATCTTAATGAGGAGGTATTTGTAGAACAACCTCCAGGTTTTGAAATAAAGAATTTCCTAATCATGTCTTTAAGCTTGACAAAGCTCTTTATGGGTTAAAGCAAGCTCCAAGAGCATGGTATGAAAGACTTTCTAAGTTCCTTCTTGAAAATGAGTTTAAAAGAGGAAAATTGGATCGAACCTTGTTTTTAAAATCAAAAGGAAAACATTTATTAGTTGTTCAAATATATGTTGATGATATTATATTTGGTGCCACTAATGAATCTTTGTGCAAGGACTTTGCTAATCTCATGAGTAAAGAATTTGAAATGAGTATGATGGGTGAGCTCAACTTCTTCTTGGGGTTGCAAATCAAGCAAACAGAAGAAGGAATCTACATCCATCAACAAAAGTACATAAAGGAACTATTAAAAAGTATGGTTTGGAAGCATCCAAAGTAAATCATACACCTATGGGAATTCAACCAGATTGGATGAAGATTCTATAGGAATAAGTGTGGATCAAACCAAGTATCGAGGTATGATTGGCTCATTACTATATCTAACTGCAAGTCGTCCTGATATTGCTTTCAGTGTAGGTTATGTGCAAGGTTTCAAGCCAATCCAAAGGAATCTCATCTCACAGCTGTGAAGAGAATCCTAAGATACCTCAAGGGAACAGATGATTTAAGCCTATTCTATTCGAGAAGTGATACCTTCGAATTGAAGGATTTGCGGATGCTGACTATGCAGGAGATCTGGTCAATAGAAAGAGTACATCAGGTATGGTTCAGTTCCTTAGTCATAGTTTAGTTTCTTGGAGCACCAAGAAGCAAAACACAGTTGCTTTATCTACAGCAGAGGCTGAATATGTTGCAGCAGCAGCATGTTGTTCCCAAATGCTATGGATAAAACAACAACTACGTGACTATGGAATCTACTTTGAATGTGTTCCCATCTATTGTGATAATACTAGTGCTATTAGTATTTCTAAAGATCCCGCATCATTCAAGAGTCAAACACATCCATATTAGGCATCACTTTCTGAAAGATAATGTTGAAAAGGGTCTTATTAAAATGGAATTCTGTGAGACTGAACGTCAAATTGCAGACATCTACAAACCCTTAAATAGAGATAGGTTTGAGAAATTGAGACTTGAACTTGGCTTAATCAAGTTGAAATGATTGCTACAATATTCCCCTTTGTGTTAATTCTTTGGCATTATGTCTGGATGTGCATTTCGATGTTTTTATTTGCTTAAATACATCACAATCTTATATGATTATTTCATTGTATAAGTAAAAATGTCTGAAAACTGCTCACCAATGTCCAATAATATTCCCCTTATTGTTCATAAGACAATTCTATGCCTTAAGTGATGACAAAGGATTAAAAGAATTAATGGAGTTCCAAAGTAGCAAAATTTCATTGTTTCCATTCATTGTTCCCAAACGCTTCCCAGCGTATTCGTTTAGATAATATTTTCTTCAAAATTCGAAAAACCAAAAATATTCTGTTCAGATTTTATTTCCTAAAAATCTGATTTTTCCTTATATCTCTCAAGTTAGTTGAAGATATTTTTTATTAGATAGAAGATTTTTTTTCTAAAACGTGTACATACACGGTTTTATTATTCTTTCCTTAAACAAAACAAATATTTTTTCCCTTCCTTCTCATAAAACCGAAAATCACTCCACAAAACATGACTACCAAAAACACTCTTCACACTCTCTCCTCCCACAAAGCCGAAAAACCCTCTCCTTCCTCCACTAAAATTGAATCACCAACACCCATGGATATTTCTCCCAATTCTTCATCAGAATTCTAAGGAAAAGGAAGAAAATGAAGAACGGTTGAAATGGAGGTTGAAGAAGCCATGCAACTAGTGAGGGGGAATCAGATGTTCCCGAGAGAGGAACAACTCGTGTTGCTCGAAAAAATTCCACGGCAACTAGGTTTCCATGGACTTTTTATTGATGTTTCTTGGTGCAAAAGAGTAAATTTCGTCAATTGCTCAATATGATTAAGTTTCAAGGTGGGAAAATCTTTTGTGAAATGTTATGGAAATAGTTTGATTCCTAAATTATGGATGAATTTTGTGAAAACTTTTCCATGGATGAAGAAGGAAATTGTTCCACTTGGTGAAAGGAACTCAAATAGATTTTAATGCTAAAATTTTGGGTAAATTGCTTGGTGTTCCCGTGAGAGGAACGATGTTTATTTCAAGAAACAACGTGGTTCATATCCATTTTCGGACATTTCTTTGATCAATTGATTGTTAAGTATGGTGGTCAAAAGGGAAAAACATTTCTTGATCATAATCTTCTTTCCCCTTATCACAAAATTTTTTTCACATCCTCAAGAAAGCTTTATTGCCTCGTCTTTCCAAACGTGCTCAAGTTAGCATGTTGGATTTAATTTATTCATTGTTAGCCTCTCACAAACACATAAACTTTCCCTCTTTAATGATTCAACATTGAGTCATTGCATTGAAAATGGATTTGTTGTTGGATATGGAGCGTTAATAACCGAAATTCTACTTAAGTTTAATGTGAAAATTTCGGGAACTCAGTCCATTGGAGTATCTACGGGAAATATGTTGAATGTGCGTGCCTTGAATAACTTGAATGTTTGTGTTGTGAATGGAGAAGTTATCAAGGGACGTGCTAACCTGATGATGATGAGGATGATGATGTGGATGATGAAGTGGAAGAAGAAGAAGAAGAAAAGAAGTTGAAGAGAAGAAAAATGAAAAGGCCGAAAAAGAAAAGGAAAAGAAAAATCAAAAAGAAAATTGAAAAAGAAAAAGAAGAAGCTAAGAAGAAAGGGAAGAAGGTGGTTGATGAGGTGGTGAAACCGGTTGTTAAAGCACTAGAGCTAGTCAAAGGGTTCAAAACATGAAAGTGCTTAATTTTCCTTTGCTTGATGCCGAGAAAGTTTGAGGAAGATGAAGTAAGGTGATTGATAGGGAAGATTATGAATCTAACCTACCTCCTTCTAGGGAACCGACTCCTGTTCCCATGGAAACCAATCCTCCTTTTCCTCCATCTCCACAAAAATCTGCCTCACCCTCTACCCTAGCACCACAAAATGATCCTATCCCTCCCTCTACCTCAAAACCCTCCTGTTCTGTTCCTAAAGCTAAAAACAGTGTTGTTCCCATTCTAGAGGAACAACTGCTGTTCCCAAACCTAAGGAACAAACAGAGCACCCAATCCTTCTCAAGCTCCCTCGTCTTCTCAAAATCCTACCATTGGTTCTACATATACTCTAGCTCATGCTAGAAGGTTGGATTCTTTGTTTTCCTTGGTTATGGGTCATTCGGAAGCAATGATGGAGTTTGCTACGGAAGCTAAGGATTTAAATGGGTTGGTAAAAGGGGTTATGCACAAAGTTGACAAAGCCTTGGAGGACAACAAAAGAATTATGGCTCGGCTTGGTGAACTTTCTTCCTCCATTCAAGCAATGAACTCTAGATTGTTGAAGTTGGAAGACATTGTGCTCAAGGGAAATGATACATTGGCCGAAAATCATCAAGAAGTGATGGCAAAGCTTCATGATGTGGTGGAAGAAGTAGAACAACCTCCCTCTCCTAAATCATAAACTTTTCTCGTTTAGTTGTTTTATTTTGTGTGGGAACATGAACTTTGTTTAATATTTGTCTTTTCTATCCTTCTCCTTTAATCATGCTACAATGGAACTTATTGTTTGCTAATTCTAAGTTTGATCTTTTTGCATGTGTGCGTCTAAATGAATGGCTAATATTCTTGGATTGCGGTTTTTGAGAGTTGAATGCTTTATTTGCTTATACTAACCAACTTATTTCTTACAAGTTTGGTGATGTATGTGATGTGTTTAGTGAATAATATTCATCTTTTTGAAATCGTGGACTATTTTTGAAGATGC
Organism: Beta vulgaris subsp. vulgaris; assembly: GCF_026745355.1. Taxonomy (NCBI): domain Eukaryota; kingdom Viridiplantae; phylum Streptophyta; class Magnoliopsida; order Caryophyllales; family Amaranthaceae; genus Beta; species Beta vulgaris. The sequence continues at coordinate 44,558,696 of NC_079207.1, read as the reverse complement.
CAAAGGGGGAAAGATAAGGCAAATCAGAGTAAATTTTTTTTGTCAGATTATGTTCTCATATTTCGACTTTACAAAATAAAATAACGAGTCTATAATACTTAATTTAACTTGGTTACATACTTTGTTAAAATTATTTTTATATGACTTATGTGTATTATTTTTAGTATATGCCTTTTGTTGTCCATCTTCAAAAAGGGGGAAATTGTTGACCCTTGAGTTTTGAAGATGACCTAACCACAAAAGACATAGTATATTTTATTTATGTTGTTGCAAGGTAATTCATGCTCGAGCTAAGAGAATACTTGATTGAAGATTAAAGCGGAGAATTAATCAAGATCGAAGTAAAGATGTTCGAGAGATGAAGAATCAAGCATGGAATGAAGATTAGAATACATTAGGGTATTTATTAATCTTCTTGTTAAGGTTGAGTAAAAGCTTTATTAAGTTCGTGGTGAATTCTCAAAGGAACTTGGTTCTGTTCCCATGAAAGGAACAGACCTGGCACTATAGGAACAAGGCTTAGGAACAAGACTTAAAACTAGGGAACAAGACTTAAAACTAATTTAGGAACTTCTAAGTGACTAATTGTGCGCCTAAGTAATTGTGTGCCCAATATAGTTGTTAGAGTTTTTAGGGATTTTGACTAAGATCCATATTTTAGGAAGTTAGTTTAAGTTTGTTAGGAAAAGATTTTAAAAAGATTTTCTGATTTTAAATAACTGATTTTCAAATATTATCTTTTTAAAATATATATTTTATCTTTTATATTTTATTTAAAAGATTTAGTTTTCGAAAATTATTATTTCCGGTTTTAAAATGTTTCGGATTTTTAAATTAAAACTTTTCCGGTTTTATAAAAGATTTTGAAAAAGATATTTTCCTAAAAACTAGCTAAAGTATTTTATTTATTTATTTCCTAAAATCTAGATTACACGCCTAAAGTTTACTGCTACACGTTTTATGTAGTTAGTGGATTTAGTGGCTTAAGTTAATTATCCTCCAAGTATTTAATTAAATTAAATAAGTTTAATTATTCTCCAAGTTTTGCAAAAACCACGTATTGTGTTACTGCTTCTACGAATTGAAGTAGTGGATTAGTGGATGCTTTACATGACATGGAATATTAATTTAATTTAATTAATTAATTAAACATCATGGAGAACATGTGTTAATGGTCTAAGTTAGTGGAGAACATGTCTTGTCTTAATTGTTTATAAATAGGCGCATAATTCATTTGAGTAAAATTGTGTCTGACTTAGTTAATTTGTCCTAAATTATCTAAAGTGTCAATGCCTTTTCCTTAAGAGAATTCCTACTTACATTAATCGAGTTTATTACTCTTCCATTATTTTATAAAGTGTATTTTTGAGAAAAAGGGTTTGAGTGAACTCTTGTAAGTGTGAGAAAGCTTTGAGTGAAGCAAGAGAAAGAGAAAGGAACTTCGAGTGAAGTTTGAGAGATAACATCAGTTGTTGGGAACTGTCGTTGGGAACTTGAGTTGAGTGACTTAAGTTGAGAATCGAGAGAAAAGTAATAGGTTGTAATCAGAGTTGTTTTGGCCTATTATAGTGGAAAGTTGTTTAAAATCCCTTGTGGTCGAGGTTGTTTCTTCCTACTAGGCCTAGGAAGTTTTTCCTCGTAAAATCTCTCGTGTTCCCATTGTTTGTTCCCAAGTTTACTTTTAATTCCGCAAAAAGTAGAGCTTATTCTCTCACTATAATTCACCCCCCCTCTTATAAAGCTCATATTATACAACGGATTCCTTAATCAACGACCATATCTCCAACGTCCGACGATCAACGACGGATGGCCGTCGTTGATCTATTCACCGATGGCTTTGTTGTTATTAGTGACGGCTTTCAACCGTCGGTAATGACGTACTTTCTTGTAGTGTTAGACCTTAAACTCATAGAAAAACTTGCTGAAAGATCACATAAGTTGTTGTAAGTTCAACAGAAGACACCTCTTGTGTCTAAGCTTAGTTTTTCATATCTAATAGCTTGTTTAAACTAAGCTTTAGCATTTTTACAAATTCAGGGGAAGCTGTAGGAGTAGATAATCAATTGGATTAAGAAGTTTCATTGAGTTAAGCATCTTTAGTGAAGGTACACACTTGGTTTAGTTTCAACCTAGAGATTTCCCTACCTATAGTCAGGTGATTGTTTCTTTCTAGTGTAAAACATGTTTATGAAATTATTTACTTATGATGTGTATTTTATTATGTGTATATTGAGTATCTAAGATGGATATAGCATGCTAAGCTTCATTGGAGATGTTTTATTTGACCTAAATGTTGAACCCTAGTTTTGATGATGACAAAGAAACAAAGATACAAACTAAGTAGTGAACTAATGAGTTATTTAAGTGTATGGTGTTTAAGGTATCAATGAAAGGAACTGGGAGAATACGAAGTCAAGGAAGAAGTCAAGAGAGGATTTCAAAGGCTAAGTAAAGAAGTTTCTATAAGTTGATACTGAGCAAGCATTGGATCAAGAAGAATAGAAGCTAGGCGTTTTATTTCTAGTTCCAATGTAAAGGAACAAAGTAAGAATGGTAAGGAACAGTGGCAGCTTTATTTGAGAATGAGAGTTTGTTCCTTTGAAGGAACAAACAAGTGGCACTAAACGAATATGTTAAAGGAACTTAGTTAATAAAAGGAACTAGACTTAGGCGTGCAAAAGTGTAACGGTTAAAAATGCAATTGAGTAAGTCATGCCTAAATTATAGGAAATTAGTTTATTCTAATTTCAAATGATAAAATTAGTTTTAAAAAAGAAAATCGTTTGAGAAAAGATTTTGTTTTTCGGAAATAAAGAAAATAAATATCCGGTTTTTAGAAAGAATTTGTTTAAAAGATATTATTTTCTTAAAGATTAAAAATTCAGTTTTAAAGATAAAACTCTGTTTTTATAAAACTGATTTTCGGATAAAGCTCAAGGAACTCCTATTACTTAGGAGTAATGGCTAAAATATATCCATGTTCATTTTGAGATCATGGGATCATGGGACATGATGTGAAACATGTTCCTTAGGGGAAGGAACATCATGGGTTAATGGACTTAACATGTAATCAAGTTTTAATCCCACGTTCTTTATGAGTATTCACTATAAATATAGAAGTCTAGATAAGTTCCAAATTGTGTCTGACTAAGTAATTAAGTGAGTTTAACTAATTAAGTGTCAGTGCCTTCATTCTCTCATAATAGCCATTTGTTCTTTGCTTTCTTACTCTAATTCCACTAAGCTTATTTCGATCAATTGTATTTTGGTTTTTGGGGTAAGGGAATTTGAGTGAAGTTCTGTAAGAAAGGCTTTGAGTGAAGCTTGTATGAGTGAGAAACTTCGAGTGAAGTTGAGAGGAACTGCTGTTAAGGGAACAGTGGCTCAGGAACTTGAGTTTAGGAACTCAAGGTGTGGCTCGAGTTAGAATTAGGTTGTAACAAAGTTGTTTGGCCTAATTAGTGAAAGTTTTGAGTTTAAAATCCCTAGTGGTCGAGGTTGTTTCTTCTTGTTGGGCCCAAGAAGTTTTTCCTCGTAAAAATCCCTTGTGTTCCTCTAGCTTGTTTATTCGTTTAAGTTTTAATTTCCGCAAAAAGTTACGTTTATTTCTACACCTACAATTCACCCCCCCTCTTGTAGTGTTCCTAGGGAAATAACAATTGGTATCAGAGCTAGAACTCACGTAAGATAGGAAACCCTATTGAGAAAAAGATCCAAGGAACAATGAATACCACCGAGAAACTTGAAGAAGGTTATTCCACTCAAAGGCCTCCTATGTTCAATGGGAAGTACTACAACTATTGGAAGAACCGCATGGAGATTTCATCAAAGCTGAAAACTATCAGGTATGGAGAGTCATTGAAGTTGGTGATTTCGAAGTCACAACTACAAATGACAAAAATGAGGTAACTCTAAAACCCCTCTCTGATTATGACAAATCTGATTTTGAAAAAATGGAAGTAAATGCCATGGCTATTAAACTGTTGCATTGTGGACTTGGACCCCATGAACATAATAGGATCATGGGATGCAAATCCGCAAAGAAATATGGGATTTACTAGAAGTAACCCACGAAGGAACTAATGAAGTTAAAAGATCGAAAATTGATTTACTTATGAATCAATATGAACTGTTCTGCATGAAATCTAAGGAAAGCATCCGAGACATGTTTACTCGTTTTACTAACATTATTAATGAGTTGGCTTCTCTTGGAAAGTTTATTTCATCTGAGGAACAGGTTCAAAAGGTTCTTAGGAGTCTTCCTAAGGACAGATGGATGGCTAAAGTCACGCTCTTCAAGAAACAAAAGACTTCACTAAGTTCAACTTAGAACAGCTGGCAGGGTCACTTATGACTCATGAGCTTCACCTTGATACTGAATATAGTGAAAGCTCCAAATCAAAATCGATTGCTCTCAAAGCAGATGATTCGGACTCAAAATAAGAAGAAGCAGCCCTCATGGTTCGAAAATTTCGAAAGATGTACAGGAACATGAAGAATGGAAACTTCAAAGGTAAAACTAAGAAATTTTCTAACAAAGCTGCTTGTCATAAATGTGGTAGTACATATCACTTCATCAAGGAATGTCCTCTTTGGGAAAATGACAAAACCAAAGAAAGGAACAAGGAACGCTTTGCTGAAAGGAACAAAGAATCAAAAGCACCTTTCTCTAAGGCAAATGTGCGCAAAGCTATGATAGCTGCTTGGGGAGATTCAGAGACGGAAGAAGAAGGGGAACAACCAACTGAAGAAACAGCAAACCTTTGCCTCATGGCAAACACTGACGAAAAAGAAGATGAAGAAAAAGTTGAGGTAAGTCAACATGGACTTGAGTCAGACTTAGATGGTAAAACTAGGCCTGAAATATATGATCTTCTTTATGATGCAATTCTTGAATGTAGAGATGAACGTGAAAAACGTGAACAAACGGAACAAGCCTTAAAAGTCTGCAAGGAACACATAGAATGGCTTAAGAAAATGAGAACAGATGTTTAAACAAGATTCTTTGATTTATTTGATAAAAACCTGAAAATCAAAGAATATTATGAAAGTTTGAAAAATGAAAATTATCTAATTAATTTAGAGATTTCACACTTGAAGGAGTTTGTCCCTGTTTCTGAGTTCCTTTGACATAAGATCAACCCTTTGAAAGGATACAGATCTGAGATTGAAAATTTGAATAAAGAGAAAAATATTTTAAAGGAACAGATCTGTAATCTTAAAAAGGAACTGGTTGTCGCAAGGAACAGAGGCAAAATCATGAAAGTTCCTAAGTGGATTGAGAAACCACAGACCAAGAGGAAGGAAGGTCTTGGTTTTGAAAACTACAAGAAAAGGAACAAGACAAAGAAATATGTTGATCTACCTAGTGACAAGTTTTTATGTATTGTGGCAAGGTAGGTCATTACATAAATCAATGTCAATTAAAATCTGAAATGATTGGGAAAAATGTGACAATAAGTAAGAAAAAATGGGTTGTCAAAACAAATCCTAGTCAAGAACAGGAACCCACAAAAGATGGGGTTCCTACAACTAACACCTAGCTAGTTGATTGTTGCAGGTTGGAGTGAGGGGGAACAACACATGGTATCTCGATAGTGGTTGTTCCAAGCACATGACAGGAGATAAAACGAAGTTTCTCTCACTCACAACCTATGAAGGTGGAAGTGTAACATTTGGTGATAATAAGAAAGGTAACATAGTTGCCATGGGTAAGGTTGTAAGTCACCACTACACTCCATTGAAAATGTATTTTTAGTTGAAGGTCTAAAACATAATCTATTAAGCATTTCTCAATTCTGTGACAAAGGAAATACTGTAAAATTTGATAAAGAAAAATGCTTGATCATCAACATTAAAACTAAGAAGGTTATCTTGGAAGGAACAAGGAAAGGAAACACATATATTGTGGATTAGACCTTGTTCCTCAAATCAATTTAACTTGTCTTAGTGTTATTGAAGATGATTCACTTCTTTGGCACAAGCGTCTAGGACATGCTAGCTTTTCATTACTTGAGAAACTTAGATCAAAAGATCTTGTTTTAGGATTACCATCCATAAAATTTCATAATGATCAAGTTTGTGATGCATGTGCACGAGGCAAGCAAGTAAGATCCTCTTTCAAATCTAAAACGATTGTAAGTACCACTAAACCATTAGAATTAATTCATATGGACTTATGTGGACCCATGAGAATTCAAAGCAGAAGTGGAAAGAGGTATGTACTTGTATTGTAGATGACTACTCTAGGTACACTTGGGTTATTTTTCTCACTAGTAAAATGAAACTTATGATGAGTTCCTTGTCTTTGCTAAAAGAGTTCAAAACTTAAGTGGTCATAAAATAATGCACATTAGATCAGATCATGGCAAGGAATTCGAAAATTATAAATTTGATGACTTAAGCAGAGATAATGGCCTGATCATAATTTTTCTGCCCCTAGAACACCACAACAAAATGGTGTTGTAGAAAGGAAAAATAGAACTTTGGAGGAAATGTCTAGAACCATGTTGATTGCTAGTGAACTTCCAAGGAACTTTTGGGCTGAAGCTGTTAATACTGCTTGTCACATAATAAATCGTGCCATGATGAGACCTATCATTAATAAAACTCCTTACGAACTTTATTTTGGAAAGAAACCAAATATCACATATTTTAGAACATTTGGTGCAAATGTTATTTGCATAATAATGGAAAAGATAATCTTGGAAAATTTGATGCAAGGAGTGATGAAGCAACATTCTTAGGATACTCCTCACATAGTAAAGCTTATAGAGTATATAACAAAAGAACTATGTGTGTTGAAGAAAGCATTCACGTAATCTTTGATGAATCTGACAAATATAATCCAAGTATACAGGTTGATGACTATGAGATAGGGTTAGCACAACCAAGTACAAGGAACGCAGATTCACAAGAAGAAGAAGAAGTGAAAGAGGAAAGGAACGAGGAATTTGAAAATAATGACATCAATGATGTTCCTGTTCCTCAAGCAGGAGAAGATGCTCCTGTTCCTCAAAATGAAGGAACTCAGTCCACTGAGGCTAACAGAGGAACAACTGAGCAGAGTTCCTCATCTACTCAAGGAACTCATGAGGAACAACATGTTCCTATAAGAGAGTATCAATGATGGAACCAAGAAATCATGAAGAAGCCTTAATTGACTCTGATTGGATTACTGCAATGCAAGCTGAATTAAATGAGTTTGAAAGAAACAAGGTATTGCATCTAGTTCCCTCATCTAAACAACAAAAGTAATTGGCTTAAAATGGGTGTTTAGAAACAAACTAGATGAATATGGAACCATTGTAAGAAACAAAGCTAGACTTGTAGTAAAAGGTTATAATCAACAAGAAGGAATGATTATGAAGAAACCTTTGCTCCTGTAGCTAGATTAGAAGCCATTAGAATTTTAATTGCATTTGCTGCTTACATGGGATTTAAATATATCAAATGGATGTTAAGTGTGCATTTTTAAATGGCTATCTAAACGAAGATGTATATGTTGAACAACCCCCTGGTTTGAAAATAATAATCTCCCAAATCATGTCTACAAGCTTGATAAAGCTCTTTATGGGTTAAAACAAGCACCTAGATCATGGTATGAGAGATTATCAAAGTTCCTTTTAGAAAACAATTTTAAAAGAGGAAAGGTTGATAAAACCTTGTTCCTAAAATCTAAAGGAACTGAATTTTTGCTTGTTCAAATATATGTTGATGACATCATATTCGGAGCTACTAATGAAACATTGTGCAAAGAATTCTCAAGTCTCATGAGCAATGAATTTGAAATGAGTATGATGGGTGAGTTAAATTTCTTTCTTGGATTACAAATCAAACAAACTGAAAAGGATAATTGTTCACCAACAAAAATACATAAAGGAACTATTAAAGAAATATGGCCTCGAAAATTCAAAGATAAATCACACTCCTATGGGAACTTCAACTAGATTAGATGAAGACTCCATAGGAACAAGTGTTGATCAAACAAAATATAGAGGAATGATTGGTTCACTTTTGTATCTAACTGCTAGTCGTCCAGACATAGCTTTCAGTGTTGGTTTGTGTGCTAGATTTCAAGCAAATCCAAAGGAGTCTCACCTTACTGCTGTAAGAGAATTCTTAGATATCTTAAAGGAACAGATGATCTTGGACTCTACTATCCAAGAAGTGATACATTCGAACTAAAAGGATATGCAGATGCAGATTATGCTGGAGATCTTGTAAATAGGAAAAGCACCTCAGGTATGGCACAATTCCTTGGTCATAGTTTAGTTTCTTGGAGTACCAAGAAACAAAACACAGTTGCTTTATCCACTGCTGAAGCAGAATATGTAGCAGCTGCTGCATGTTGCTCTCAAATGCTTTGGATAAAACAACAACTTAGTGACTATGGAATAAACTTTGAATGTGTTCCTATTTATTGTGACAATACAAGTGCTATAGTATTTCTAAAGATCCAGTGCATCATTCTAGAGTAAAGCATATACATATCAGACATCACTTTTTAAGAGAAAATGTTGAAAAAGGTTTGATTAAACTTGAGTTTTGTCAAACTGATATCAGATTGCTGATATCTAACTAAGCCTTTGCAAAGGGATATATATGAAAAATTAAGGCTTGAGTTAGGGTTAATAAAATTTAAGTATTCCCCCATGTTTGAATCAATTTGAGTGACTTTGTGTGCTAAAAATAATTGTGTTTAATTGCCTAAGACCATTGCAAATTGGAATGTTGCAAAACATAAACATGAATTCAAAGAAATTAAACAACTCACAAATGTCACATAATACTCCCCTTACTGTTCCTAAGGTTAAGAAACATGCATGATATGAAGGACATTGATATGTAGCATTAGTTGTTCCTATAGCACAAGTTCCTTAGCATTTATTTTCTTTCAAAAATTAAAATCATAAAAATCCGAAAAATCCGAAAAATCCCAAAAATAAGGGAATCAGATTTAATTAAATCTTGTTCTTATTTATACTTTTCGTTTTCTTTTTCTATTATTTTTTATTTGCTTTATTTTTTCCCGCGTGTCATAATACTATTACATGCAAAACTCCTTCTTCAATTCCTATTAGAAACCGTGTTCCTCAACTCTTCATCTTCACCATAGCCGAAACCTCATCACACCTCTTGATACTCCATAAAAACCTCCAAACTTCTCAAAATCATGGAAAAACTTCAAGAAATCTCCTTTTCCAACATCAAAAACTACCAACACTTCAAAAATGGAAATATTTCATCTCCAACCAAAACCCTTGAAACCGACTAATTCAAGAAAACCCCATAGAGGAACAACAATTAGAATCTCCAGAAGGAGTATGCGTAGAAGGAAGTTAATTATGGAAGATGATGAAGAAGAAACCCCGGAACAATCTCAGGGGGAAGAAGAAGAAATCACTGTTCCTCCAAGGAACTGTTTCTTCATCTTCCAAGAAACGGGTCGAACGAAGTGAATCTAGGTATGTTTTGGGTTTTTGCGTCGATTTAGAATGGGCAATATAAATTGAATTTCAAGAATTAACCTCCATTCTAAAGGAACAAGGCATGGAATTCTTGTTTGAATTCGCCTTTAATAACGCTCTTGTTCCTTCTAGCTATGGATGAATTTGTGCAAATTTTGTAAACTAATGGATTTGCACAACTGAGGTTAGAGGAAAGAAAATTAAGGTTTAATCAAGCCACTTAGGAAAGTTGGGAAGTTCCTTGCAAAGGAACTGATTTGTACTTTAAACGGAAAGGAACTGTTTCTTTTCCGAATTTTCCTCAAGACAAAATTTAGAATATTTTGGAGGAACATGCTGGCAAAACAAACTAAACCATAACCTACTCTCTCCCCTTCACAAAGTACTATTTAATTGGTATGGAGAGCACTCATTCCTCGAACTGAAAAGAGGAATGAAGTGGGTCTCGGATATGTGTTACATGTTTTGCTTGGACCACCACATCAAATCAATTTCCCTTCCTCTCTTCATTCAACATCTAACTCACTGTATTGAGAAACAATTGTGTGATTGGTACGGTGCCTTGATAACTTCCTACTTCATCACTTTGAAGTAAGACTTACTGGTTGGACCACATAGGGTAAACAAGGGAACATTTGAATGAGAAGACTTAAATGGACTTGGTTTGTTGTCCAAGAAGGGTCTCACTCAAGGAGATGTTCCAGTTCCTCAAAAAGAAAATGCCTAAACGTTGACATTAGAGAGAAATGATGTTATCTTGGAGTAACCTGTTCCTAAACCGGAGGAACCAAAACCTAAGAGGCGCAAACACATTCTACAAGCCTAAATTCTGTTCCTCAGAGAGTGAGGAAGAGCATCGTTAAAAATTGCTCCATGTTTCTGTTCCTTCCAACAAGGACTCTCCTTTAGTCCTTTCGGATAATGAGGAACAGGAACCCTCACTCTCAAGGAACCTACACACCTCCATCCCAAACTTCTGTTCCTTTCACAAATCTGCCTCCATTTCTCCCTTCATCCTTCTCTGTTCCTTCCAGTTTTGAGCAGTTGAAGGATGAAATAAAAGGCCCAAATCCTTTTGCTTCCACCTCCACAACTCTTCCACCCACACCACCATTTCTTCCTCCCATTTATCACCCTTCACCTTCTGTTTCCATCCGGAACAGATGAGCCTTCCATTCTAACCCCTCCAGTTCCTTCACAAAATCCACCATCTGCCTCAGTTCCAAGGGTAAGGAACAGGAAACTCCGGATGATGCTACTGGGTAATGATGTTTGTCTTCCTGCTCAACATATGATAAATTTTATAATCATCTTCATTGGACTTTGGATGCTAAAATGAAGAGCTTGAGTGATACAGTGGTTGCGCAACAAAAGAAGATGGACTCTATGGCCCGTGCCTTGGAGGAGTTGAAGGAACAGGTTGGATCAACTCATGGGGTGGTGATGAAGAAAATTAGAGGATGTGGTGAAGAAGAAGTTGTAGAGGAACACCATTCCCCTTCCCTTTCTTAGTTTTTTTTGTGTTGTTTCTGTTTCTTTTCTTTAAGGAACACACTTTTGTTTAATCCTTTTTCTTTTCTTTCTTTGTTTTTATGGAACAAGTGCTATATAATCAATGACTTTTGCTATTATGTCTATGTTTCTAAATGATTTGCATAATTTCTTCCTTGGAATGGCTAGTATTATGTGATTGATGTTTGAGCAAGTTTACTCTTTGAACTTCTAACTTAACCACAATGGTGCTTGTATATTGGTCTTAAGGTGTTAAATCAATTCATCAATACATGAGAGTCTTCTTTTTGAGGATGACAAAGGGGGAAAATGATTTAAGGAACAAACTGTACATAACTTGAAAAAATTGAAAATGAAAAATTAAAAAAATGGATAAGGTAAATGAAAAATCAAAAATAGGTTAAGGTAAATGAAAAATCAAAATTCAGTTACTCACATAATTGTGTTTTATTTTTCATTTTCTTCTTTATGTTTTTTCATTATCATTCACTTATATTATTTGTATTTTCCTTAGTTTGTACCTTTGTTGTCATCATCAAAAAGGGGGAAATTGTTGAACCCTAGTTTTGATGATGACAAAGAAACAAAGAAAACTAAGTAGTGAACTAATGAGTTATTTAAGTGTATGGTGTTTAAGGTATCAATGAAAGGAACTGGGAGAATACGAAGTCAAGGAAGAAGTCAAGAGAGGATTTCAAAGGCTAAGTAAAGAAGTTTCTATAGTTGATACTGGAGCAAGCATTGGATCAAGAAGAATAGAAGCTAGGCGTTTTATTTTCTAGTTCCAATGTAAAGGAACAAAGAAAGAATGGTAAGGAACAGTGGCAGTTATTTGAGAATGAGAGTTTGTTCCTTTGTAAGGAACAAACTAAGTGGCACTAAACGAATATGTTAAAGGTAAGTTAATAAAAGGAACTAGACTTAGGCGTGCAAAGTTAACGGTTAAAATGAATTGAGTAAGTCATGCCTAAATTATAGGAAATTAGTTTTATCTAATTTCAAATGATAAAATCAGTTTTAAAAAGAAAATCGTTTGAGAAAGATTTTTTTTTCGGAAAAAAAGAAAATAAATATCCGGTTTTAGAAAAATTTTTTAAAAGATATTATTTTCTTAAAGATTAAAAATTCAGTTTTAAAGATAAAAAGTTTTTATAAAACTGATTTTCGGATAAAGCTCAAGGAACTCCTATTACTTAGGAGTAATGGCTAAATATATCCACGTTCATTTTAGATCATGGGATCATGGGACATGATGTGAAACGTGTTCCTTAGGGGAAGGAACATCATGGGTTAATGGACTTAAACATGTAATCAAGTTTTAATCCCACGTTCTTATGAGTATTACTATAAATATAGAAGTCTAGATAAGTTCCAAATTGTGTCTGACTAAGTAATTAAGTGAGTTTAACTAATTAAGTATCAGTGCCTTTATTCTCTCATAATAGCCATTTGTTCTTTGCTTTCTTACTCTAATTCCACTAAGCTTATTTCGATCAAATTGTATTTTGGTTTTTGGGGTAAGGGAACTTTGAGTGAAGTTCTGTAAGAGAAAGGCTTTGAGTGAAGCTTGTATGAGTGAGGAAACTTCGAGTGAAGTTGAGAGGAACTGCTGTTAAGGGAACAGTGGCTCAGGAACTTGAGTTTAGGAACTCAAGGAGTGGCTCGAGTTAGAATTAGGTTGTAACAAAGTTGTTTGGCCTAATTAGTGAAAGAGTTGAGTTTAAAATCCCTAGTGGTCGAGGTTGTTTTTTCTTGTTGGGCCCAAGAAGTTTTTCCTCGTAAAAATCTCTCTTGTTCCTCTAGCTTGTTTATTCGTTTAAGTTTTAATTTCCGCAAAAAGTTACGTTTATTTCTACACCTACAATTCACCCCCCCCCTCTTGTAGTGTTCCTAGGGAAATAACACTAAACAACACTTACACACTAAGTCATTACGATTAATTATGCTTCTAAATGGAATGTGTTTAGTACATGGACTTGTGTAGTAATGGATAATTAGTAATCTCTCGATAAAATGTATGTCTAAGTATTATTTAAGTCTGTAAGACATAATTGGTTAAGTTCAATTAAAGTTATTACGTTAAAAACTAGTTTCAAGTATGAAAACCCTAAATCTTCTCAAAGTAAGGGTAATTGAAAGGAGTTGATAAGATTCTGAGTATTAAGGATGAGTTGATAAGAATTTTGAGTATTGAGGATTAAAGTATGAATCAAGCATATGAGAATCAATCATGGGGACATGTGGCACATCGTCGAAATTCATGCACAAATTTGATGAAAATTGAGAAGTAGCATGAATATCATCAACCTTGGAGTTTACCTCATTACAACAAACATATATGGGAATATGATCATGCATAATAAGATCACTAGTGGGAATATTTGACTCATCAAAGAAATTAATGCTAAAAATCAAAATCATAAGTGTCCCTAGCTAACCATATAAAAGAATTCTAAGCTTCATTCGAAGATGTCGCTAAGAGACACCGTTAAACAAATTTTCAACAACTCTTGTACTATGCTCGTTTAGTACCCAAAGCTTCCCTAATATCATGGCCATGGAACTTTATAAACTCCCCAGGTTTATCAAAGTATGCCCAATAGGATTCATTGTGATGTTCTGGAAAAGAAGTACTTTTTTTAAATAAAAAAAGGCAAAAAAACAATAAGAAAAGAAGGAAAAAATAAAGAATATTCACAAATATCCAAGACTTATCTAATCAACAGAAATCAATGCAAGCCAAAGTTTCCGGCAACAAATTTAACGTGCTTGTTGTAAACACGTTAACTATACCTAAACTACCTAATATATGGCAAGTAAAGAGTCTAATAATCCCCAATGACTAAGGGAAGCACTAATAAGTATCGATTTATGGTAAGCTAAGTCAAGTTTATGTTTTTTTGAAGACAATAAGAAAAATAACATAAGGAAGGGGCATCCATCAATTAACTCATTCATAAACCAAGCAAACACAATAGGAATTAACAATGGGGATCAATTTAGGGAATCATTCATTCATTGATATTCTAACTAATCTCTCGAGCTAGCTAAATTGGTCTAGTATCTTACCGAAAACTTATTCTCATGACTAAGGCATTCAACCAAGCATATGCATAATAAACATGATGAATATAAACAAGAAACTAAGTCCCCTAGGCTATGTAGTCCCTATTCTCATGGTCCTTCAAGCCTAATAATCGATTTGAGACAACCCCTCAACTTCATCTCTCGACCATTCACTAAAGGTACCTAAGTATACTCCTACGATGGCCAATCACACAAACATTCATAAAAAAAGCCAAATCAATTAACCAACATTATCTCAAGTGAAATCCAGTGTTGGATTTAGGGGGTTCATGAACTCATCAATGACTTCAAACCCTTCCCAAAGAAATAATGGCTCACAAATCATGATAAATTATAAATTAAAAGACATTAACAACTATTAACGTCAACTAAAATAATATTCTAGGATGAACAAATAAATAGCGTGAGAATGACATGAAAATAACAAAATAAAGCAATAAAATATGAGAGAGAGTCAAAAATTTTCCTTAATGTTGCAAGGAGGTTCCAAATCTTCAAGTTTCCTTCTTAGATTCTTCAAATTCCAAGCTTTCAATAAGTTTCTCTCACTTCACTCTCTAAAAGATAAGACTTTCTCTCTCCTAAGGATCTGAGAATTTCAAATCTTACTTTATAAAAATATAATTTAATCAGTTTGACCTAAACTAACAGGAGTTTCTCTTATATAGTCCTAAAATAAACTAAGTCAAATTACAAGAAAATCCCCGTACATAAGAGAATAAAGAGAAGAAAGTTTCCCGGAAAAACTCAGCAACCCGGGCAGGTGGAGTGATCCATGCACTTGGGTTGAGGTTGACCCGAGTGAATCTAGTCTGACCCGGGCGATTCGGACCATCAGGAGTGAAGTTTCAGTTTTTCGCAGATCGACCCAGGAGGGTCAATAGACCCAAGTCCTCGGGTCATTTTTCTATTTCATCAGTTCATTTTTGTAAACGACCATATCTCACTGGTTTTTCATTGGAAAGTTATTGAGACAAGCTTCCATCTCCAACTTGAATTGCTCAAAAAAAATTTGTGTGCTGAAAGTTATAGCCATTTGAAGTGGACCCTTGTGCACAAATCCTTCCGAAACTTCTTAAATTTACCCCCATGGACTCGATTATGCTTCCTTGACATTCCTCTTCGATCTTAAATATTCGGGGTTGTGCAAGTGTCCTATAAGCATGCTCCTAAGTCCTGAAAAGAAACAAAGTGAGCAAAGAAAGTGCATACAAGGAGGAAAATTATAAAAATTAAAGAAATAGCTAACAAACTAACCTAAACTAACTAAAAAACAACTATAATAACAACTAAAAGCAATCAAAAAGTAGCAATAAACAAGACATTAATTTCCCGATAAGGAATTGTATCATGGAATGTTACATGATTATTGCATTCCTGATAAGGAATCGTTATATGATAAGTTGTTATGTTATTTAATTCCTGATAACGAATATTTGGAAAAGTCTAAGAAAATGTTTGATAGAGTATGAAAGCATAAGTTTGGATTTCTGATAAGAAATCGAATAAAGGAAAAAAGTATGTTATGTGTATCTCAACTGGCAAACTTAGGGTCCCGATAAGGAATCGTGATATTGTAAATATGTCTGTGTTATAAATTATGATGTCTTATACAAAAGAAATAGAATACATATATTATATGTTTATGATCAAGAGTTTATGTTATGCTTGTTGTGATGGATGTGAATGTTGTGATCATGTTGATATGTGAGATATGTTTTCAAGTAAACACCACTAAAACATGTGTTTATCTTGCTTATGGGTTTAGTATTCAGCTATACTGATGTGTTGTTATGTTGTTTTGACATTTGTGTGGTCTGTCACTTGGTGGGTACCAATTTCCCTCAATGTTTTAGATTCAAGATATGAGTTAATCGTTCAAAAGTTCAAGGTAATATGTGCTAAAAGTTCAATTTTAAATAAATTTGTGTTTTTGAGGTGAAGACGTCAAACTTTGTAATAGTTAATTATCAATTATTTATCTATAATTTTATATGTTCAAGAGTCGTTAGTGCTCCTTATTCTCTGTTGGTGTTACTTCGCAAAAGCATTGAGATTGTTGAGTTTTGGAGTAAGAAATACTTTGTTAATTGATAATGTAAATAGGTGTAAATCATTTCCCAATTTAGGATTGTTCTATTTTCAAAGGAATCTCTGCCGGATTATGCAGAGAAATTTATTATGACAGAGTCTGAAAATTAGTGTTGTTATAATAGTTAATTAAATTGAGTAGAATTGGTATTTGAGTTCCCCAATCTCTGATGTAATTCGGTGATTGTGATGGTAATAGTTCAGGTTAACTCGACAGAGTTCGTGGATGTTGGAATTGTGTTTCAATGAGAAATTATATAATAGCTTGTCTGAAAACTAATATTTCATTTGAAATTATGGACTTATGCCAAACTAAACAGTGACTTTCATTAAAATTATGGATTTAGAATTACTTGATTTCCCAAACAAGTAATTTAAAATTGGAAGTCCAAAATGCAAATTCTAAAATCAAAATGAAAAGAATTGAAATAATATTAATTTTCTCAAACACTACCTGATATTATTTGGCATTTATTTCTCTAAATATGGCTTTCTTTAATTTATAAAAATTATCCAAAAGAGAAATAAGAGATCTTGTTATATTTGTTTCAATATGTAGATTATAAATACATAATTCAAGATATTCTCCATATTTCCTCAATCCTTCAAGCAGAAGCTTTAATTAATTACGAAATATAGCATTCGATGTTCCCTTAGCCTTAACTTTGCGAACATTGTTACGGAAGAGGATAACATATAGGTTATCAACACCCTTGCTAATCGCTCTTATAAAGCGCCTTCTCGATCATCCAAAAAACCAAGTGGCTGATTTCATGGCTTGGAAGGGGGGCACTCATGTTCTTCCCTCACCTATTCCCTCCACCCTATGACTTTATGCCTGGTCCACGACGACATTATAGGTTGGCCTTCCCGAAAGGGGCCCAACCTAGTCAAAAAAGAGAAACCTTGAAAAATGTGAAAAAAATAAAGCGATGAACTAATAAAAAACAAATGGAGTATCTTTCAAAACCTTGCATAAAATTTGATAAAGGGTTATTCCATCCCTCTCTATCTATATCTATCCGAGAGATGGAAGGGAGGAGGCCTTTGGTGTCCCTTTTAGTTAAGAATGGGGGCTTCACAATCACTAGCTAATATGCTTATCTCTTATGTCTTTCTTAGTTCGTGATTCGATATTCTAGTGTTTTAGGCGTAGAGAAACCACACCAATCCATCCCAAACTTAGTGCTTAAACTCTATAGGTCCTAGGGATAAAGAATGTAACTTTGAACAATAGCATCATCTTAAAAAATTTATTATTATGATAATTTATATCCTAGTTTCGTACTTCATAAACGCTTCCTATATCAACTCCATTTTAATTAGTTTATCATAACCTATTGCATAATTATTTAAATAGGTATAATAATAATATGAACGTGAATTATGAATGGATGAATTTATTTTATTATAAAACGTAAATGTTATATAAGTGAATCTTGT